>NW_011368459.1:135389-150389 GCF_000735185.1 Notothenia coriiceps | reverse complement strand
TCGATACATGTGTTTGGACAAGAACCACGACGGGCTTCCTAGTGTTTTCAGCGCTGTTCCTGACACGGCCTCACATTTTGGATGATCGGAGCTCCACAGCTAACTCGCTAACCGAAGCTACTTGCTAACTTCAGCTAGTTAGCAATTCAACGTCGGTTTGTATTTGTGTTAGCCGTTCGCGCTGTCGGTGGTGTTCGCAAAATACTTGTTTGCAGCAATGATATGTTGCCATAAATGATAGCCTCCCACTGGCTTCCATTCACCACCGTGCTAGCGAGCTGGCTACACCCGCTGTCTCCACACTTCTCCTCGGACGGCTGCCCTGCTTTGTGGGCTGGCTGCTCATCTCCATCCTGAACGGCTAGCTAGCAGGAGCTAGCTAACGCGCGCTAGTACGAATAACATTGTGGGAAACAAACAGGAGTAACCACCCGTCTAAATGGACCACATGTCCATAATAACCCAAGTTTCCAACCCGAAGGAGGAGGAAATAATATCCTTTAACCAGGAGAAAGGTAAGGACATGCGAATTCACAGAAGTTAACTAATGCTAACTGACTACTTTTCTCCACTTGACGTTAGCCGTTAGCTGGCGCTCGCTAGATGTTCTAACGTTAGTAGTTAAACACAGTAGTTGCCTAATTGTGGATAATAGGTGTGTAAAACAATGAATTAAATAATCTCTAGTTATAGCGGAAAAACTCTTTTAAAAAGCAACAAGTTTATTAGAGTGGGCTCCTCCAGTATAAGTGTAGCAGTTTGTTGAAAATGAATAGTGCGCTAGTGTCAGGGCGTGTGGTTTTACCCCATTAACCGTTATCCGGATTAAAGTTCACTCATTTGTGAGAAAAAGCAGTTATCCTGGACAAGTTATGGTCAAATATGCGTTTCAAATGTGTATGAATGATTTCGTTGTTGCACTTTTGTGTTTAGGCTATATAGCTGATCCGATTGGGTACTCACTATATAAATCACGACACAACTTCAGTATGCTACATAGTTGATGGGTTGGTCTGTAGGGTAGCAAACGTTTTTTGAGGATGAAGCAAACTTGCAAACACAGGAGAAATATCTGCTGTCAATAGTGTAGGAAACTGAATTAGGAGAGCATTTTTCCTTATGACTTGAAACTTTGATGTTGCAAATATCTGTTTGCATCTCACAAATGTATGTATTACTTACAATAAGCAGTAATTATTCCACTGTACAGTATTTAATTTAACATTCTGATCTTGTTGATCTTATTATATTTACATGTATAGTGACTGCTGCATTTACTTGGTCACAATTTCTAATCTGTTTCTGCTTGCGCTTTTTTATTGTTTTACATTTGTTTTATGTCTTATATATTCATTTCGCATTGTTGGAGGAGCCTGGACTTAAAATTGTCATGGCCATAACTACAGTGTAGCTACTGTGAAAATGACAGCCTTTGAAACTTGAATCTTTGACATCACTACTGTGGTCCTTATAGGAAGCACAGATATACATTGCTCTTTGTTTATCTGCATATGTCTAATTTGTAGACAGTTGGGCTGCCTTAAGTCTCCAATGAAGGCCATCCTATGCATTTTCCGTGTTGTCACTTTTATCTTCAGTTAAAATGGTTTCCCATGCACAAACAACTTCTATTTAGATTTGTAGTTACAACCTCCCACATTTATGGATAACCCTAGGTCAAAAAGGATGCTTGGGTCATTCTTTTTATGCCTTTTTCCACTCCCACTTTAGCATGATCTACTGCTGAGGTCAAATCTCATTCCTCAGTACCATAGCTGCTAATGTCCATTCATTCCAATTCCTGGGGCTACTCCCGGGCCAGGCCCATGGGACATGTATCAGTGTCACATCTCAAACTCCATTTGTCAGACCATTAGTAATCAAAGATCATAAGTCTTTCAAGCACAACAATGCATTTTCCCGTTGGGTACAAATATATCCCTCTGTAACTACATGGATTCTATATAATGGATTGATGAGCGTCATGTGAGATTATTACTGCATACTTGTGGGAGTTAAGGGAGAATAAAGGGTAAAGGTAAAGACTGACCCACGCAGTATGAATGTATGGCAGTAAAAATACACTGATTCCATTGCAGTGATGCATTGCACACTTACTCATAGCTTGCTTTTGTGGGTTAGGGTTAAAAAGTTAATATAGATAGAGTTTTTAAAGTCTTGTTGGCATTTTATTAGTCACTATTAAGAGTTTGAAGAGGTTGTGTTCTTGTGTTGGTAAAGAGTGGTGAAGTCATTTAGGGTCCCTGGGAAGCACAATGCTCATATTATTCGTCAATTAATTGTTTAGTTGATAGTACAATTCTGATTATAATCTTCTAATGGTCCAAATTAAATTGTAATAAAAGGTTTAAGTTACCATTCCAGTAAAACTCGAAATGGTGCTGGCTTTATAAATGAATAATTCGTTTTTGCTTTCCGTTGTTGGTCAGAGAAAGTTAGAAAATGTACTCAATCAAGTGAGGCTAAATGATTAATTGACTTATTTTTAAGTATCACTGATAGATATATTCAGTGAAATATTTGAGTTGTTTGGGAAAGTCCCGGACTTGTGTAGTGCTAGTTGAGGACACGGGAGGTCCTATAGAGACAACATGCCCCCCTGTGAGGTCATGTTAATGTTAAACTAGCATTCCGGTAGCATTTAGTACAATCTCTAAAATTGCTTACCAACAGAGGAGTTTGAGCAGCATAACACACAGTCAAAATTCACTGTTTTGTGTTACACTGCTGCATGAAAATCACACTTAATGACACTTAGCCTGAGTAAGAGTTGGTTGTTATGCAGGACACAGTTAAGTTGGAAGAAGACTTTGAGCAGTGATGTTTGTTTCCTACCTCTTCCATTTTCTCTTAAGAGTGAATCACACAGATTGTTTTCCCCTTGGAGCCAAGTCATCATTAGAGGAATATTATGGTCATGTTCTTTCCTACTTTTTGTTGGGACATTTTGAAAACAATGTCCTTAAATGTGCGTGGCATGACCCTGACATTAATTAATTAAAAAAGATCAAGTCATTTTTTTTTTTGCTTTAAACAAGTTAAATATGTGTATCCACTCTGTTACAAACAGATTATGCTGCAGGATTCCAAGCTTTATTCACTGGGTTTAGCTTATCTATTGAGAACCACTTATCATGTAGCTCATCCCAGCAGCTGCCCTAGAGGAATTTGACAGGTAGTCTTCTGTTGCTTGAACAGGCTCCAAACTGTCTGGACACAAATTGACCACCTTTGCTCTCAGTGTTCCTCTACTGGCTGTCTTACAACATGTGCCTGCCTTTCACACTGCTTTGACTGCCAAGCAGCAGACTAAATATAGACTCGCTGCCCTGTTGGCCAGGGCACCACTGACCTCCAGGCCGAGTATAACTACTCTCAAAGATGACAATGATCCTCTTTTTTAATGCTCAGTCATACAGGGTTTCAGTTTGGAAAAAACTTGATTTTAAAAAGTAGATAATGAGGGCTGCATGGTTTTTTTTCCCTTGTCCGTGTTTTTGAGGGTGTACGAGAAGGGGCTTTTTAAAGTGCCACTCGACTCAGCATTGCACTAGGATCATAATGCATTTATGAGATGAATGAATGTCTTGAATGATACTTTCACCCCTCTGGCACAACTCTAGTCATGAAATCCACTACTCCAGTCATGAAATCCAAGACGTTTCTCAGAATTGATATGCTTGTGGTGGCTGGTGTATAATGAGCACTGCAGTTGTTCAATGACTGTCACTGTAGTTGGCATTTTTAGACTTTGAGGATCTCTATTAGTAATGGTTAGACTTCCATAAAGCCGGACTCAACACTGCGGAGCTCCATGGCCGTGTTGGGATCTGGAGCAAAAGTTTAGGAGTCTGCCCGGTCCAGAGTGCGTTCACAACCTTATCTCAATCCTGTGAACATGTTGTTTTTCAGTGATAAAAGTGATGGCTATACTGCTGCCTCAGTATGTAACTGTTGCCTTGCATAGTCCTGCATTGATAATTGTATTCTGCTTGATGATGGACTTTTTAAAAGCAATACTTTTCCAAACTACCTCTAAAACTCTCATTGTTATAATAATGTCATTGTGTTATTCTGTCCCTTTCTTCACAAACCTTTTCAGATTAGCACGTTTAACGTCAGAGGGATGCTTCCCCCATTAATACCAGGGTTTTGTCTAAACCGTGGGATAGGGGCGCTGCGCCCTCCTACTTACGGCATACGCCCTCATGCCAAATTGCATATTTTCCCTGTAAAATGTTAAAGTGATGCCAGAAAACAATATTTCTGTTCGTCAAAACTGTATAATTACACAAAAAATAGGAAAATCGTGTCAAATAGACGTTAGACGGGATACTCAGCTTCGTTTTCACAGAGCTCCGAATAAATAGGGTATCAATGTCCATCGGTCTGCCAGTGGACGAGTGACAGGCAGCAGTCTTACACTTAAATTGTGATTTCTGAATTAGATTGTTTCTTCTACTGTCATATTTTCTGTAGAGGAAGTAAAGAAACCGTAATTGGATTTATTTGTTGTTTGAGTGGCAACATATGACTCGGTAGCTTTAAGACATGAAGAAACTCTGCAGCATGGTTCCTTCGTCCTTTGGAAGAGGCGTAGAGGTGGGTGTTTTTCATCTGCTGGTGGACTACCGGAGAGATTTACAGCAGGAGCACACGCCGTCCACCGCAGAGAATAAACAGAAGGGAAACCATGCTCCGGGGTCTTCTTTGCTGCTTTTGGTGTATTTTGTGATGGAAGCAGCGCCAATTACAGGCCCGGCATATGTGTGTGAACGGAATACTTTTTTGAAAACGCATACGGTGCGTAAACGCAAACGTTCCCGTGTAAATAGGGTCTTAGGTCGCATTCACACCTAATAGTCCGTTCTCTATTGCGCACCAGACGACAGTTTGTTACATTGTTACATTTTTCAGATGATTCAAACAGACTATAAACTTTAAACACAAGTCATGTGCACGGAAATGCTGTTCAACCATTGGTCAGACATTAAGTGGGCAAATCCCGACAATTTCTACCGGAGCCTCCGCCATGGAGCATCGGCAGGTTATTTTCATGCTGCTGTTAATCTGGAGATCAACAGACACTAGCGGCCCGCGCCTATGATTATATAATCAGACAACGTCCGTTAAAAAAAATGATAACACACATAATGAGAGACGTTCTGCAGTCAGGAGGAGGTTTCACAGACGACAGATGGCTCTGATTTTTATGTATTGTTGACGGTGCATTTTTACTGTTACGACACTTCATTCTGCTTCACTCTTTAGCTAAACAACCGCGGATGTCTTCAAAATCTTTAGCGAAAGAGTCTTTTGCTAAAGATTTTGAAGACATCTGCGTTCTTGTGACGCGTAAATACTACACTTCCTATGTTTTGGTGCGGACTGCGTTCAAACCAGCGATGAACCGCTCCAGAGTTCACTAGCAAGCGCTCCGAGACCACCTCTTTAGGCGGACCAGAGTCTGGTTGCTTAGTTCACTTCAGAGGTCTCAGACTGTGTTCACACCGACCCAAACAAACCGCACCAAGCGACTAAACGCACCAGGGTTCGATTCAACCGGACTATACAAGGCTGGTGTGAATGCGCCCTAAGTCTTGGATGCCCCCTTTGCTAGAGAGATAGGTAGCTTTTCTCTGTCAGAAACATAGGAAGTTTTTGTTGGACACAAGTCATAAATGTTAAACCAAGAAATTAGTTGACATTTTAGAACTTTCAGGTTCCCTTCCCTAAGTCTGTGTTTTGTTTTTCTGTGGTTAATGGACATTTACATTATTGTTACATTTGTTCTACAACATACGTCAGTAAATACCCAACTAATAAATATCTGAAGCTTTTTTTGTGTCTTCAAATACAGTGAATAAAGAATAACCGTGAATAAAGGAGATGACTGAGCCTCACCACGGTGATGTGGTTTGGTGATAGCATCACGTTAGCTCAGCTATTTACTTCTGGCAATTGCATTTATGAGTCAAATATTCTTAAAGCGATGTTAACGTGGAGATTATCTGTAACAATACGTCTTAGTATTAAACATACGTGTTAGCTACAGCATCGTCACGGAATAAAGGAACTGTACTCTGACGTCTTGTCTGCATGTATGAATTAAACAGTATTTATTAGTGATTAGTTTATAACTACACCATCCACCTTATGTGAGTGCATATGAGGGCTCAGCTCTGCTCTGTAAATGACTCAGTTGTCCAGTTCTGAGAGTCCCTTTATGCACATGAATTAATACAGCGGCCGCTTATAGTGATGAGTCACAGGAAGCTGACAACTGTCCCAGTTTTACAGATACACAGAGTTGTATTGGCAAAGTCCAGATAATAAAATAAGTCATACGGTCGTAATTAGGTTATTTCTAGACGTTTAAACCAAGCTTACTTTGGCAGATATGATCAGCTAAAGTCAAAGCGTCATAGGGAACAATTTGGTTAATCACATTCGTCCAAACAAACCTCTAAATCACTTTATTACTTTGGTATTTGGTGGTTTTTGCAGAGTTGTGTTAAAGTTTGGTATTTTCCAGTGAATTGTGACGGGTGGTGGCTTTTAAACTCTGGAAACATTGAGCAGTAGCTGGAAGTTCTTATTCCTTCTGTGTCTTATTTCTTTTTTCTGTAAGCATTAACAATATGCCCTTTTCTGTTTGGACAAAAAGAAGATGAGGTAGGGTTTTCCTGACTAATTAATTCCTGATTAATTTGTGCTTACATTCCTCCCTTTTGGGCTACCGTTTATAAAAGTGATGGCCTGTCTATTCAATGGTGTGTCTCTTATTTGGCTCTTTACATATTTAAAAAAATATTTGTTAGTCATTGTCAGTGTACATTACAATTCAAATCATATAAATATATTTTTTTCCAAAAGGTTTTTCTCCACATAATTGATGCATGAGGATTTTTTTAAGTGTTGGGAGGGAAAAAATAAATGAAAAAGATTAATAATATTCATTCAATAATATATATTAGTAATAGCCGATAACAGTTTCTGTCTTGCTTACCATAACCACTTCTTGACGGAGCAATCGCTTGCAGGAAGTTACTTAAAATAGTCACTTAATGTTGTTATTTGTCGATGGATGCACTTCATCTGTCTTGGGATGAAGCGGCTTGTGTCGCTAAGGAGATATAGTCTCAATACACAGCAGCATAATTAATGTGATTATACCAGTGATGGATGGAAATTAGAGGATGTTACTCAGTCAGTGTCTGTTAGCTTTCCTGAGCTGATGAGTATTTGTGGCTTAGTTTAGAGTATATAGAATGGATGTAATCTTCTCAAAACTACAGTGTGGTATCTCCATGAAGTTACGTGACGCTCTGGCTGCCTTTTTTGCTGAAAGATAGCAAGACATGTGGGAATAGATTGTTGGATTGGATCACAGGCTGTTTGAAGTGTGTAGTCCTTCTTATTTCATTGTATACTCTCCATTTGATGTATTTTCTTTAGTTTTTCCTTTGATCATGTCTGTTGGGTGTTGGTTTTAAGGTCAGCAGCACAAAGTGGCACCACATCAAGATGCCAGAAGACATGACATAGTGCTATTTGCTCGTAGCTGGTCTTCAGTTGCAAAAGCATTCTGTTGGTGTGAGCGTGTATGATAGGGGGGGGGGGACTAATGGGTAGAGAGGAATGTAGCCTTGTATAGGCTCTGCAGGGTCTGAGGGGCCTCTCCCCCCCCCCTCGTCTCTTGTTCATGTCCAGGCTGCTTCAGTCACTCACCTGCCAGCCGAAACATGGTGGAGTAATGTAAGCAAGCTTTTTTTAAATGGACATCCCCTGGGCCAATCAGGTGATGGGATCCGCGGCAGGGCGAAAAGGAGGAGGGAGAAGCACACAGCTTCCAACTTGTCACTATTAATAAAAGTTTGGTGTCTGATTTGGCAGTCCAGCAATGAAAGGCAATTTGCTCCTCACTGTCGCTACGTGTGACTGATAAAGTCAGCCGGACAGCAAAGTTATTTTCTGATCTCTGGTTCTGCCAGGCCGGGTCAACAAAAACAACACTGATGACATTTAATCACACTGTCATGGCTTATTGTTGGGATTTAGTGTAGGGCACAGCACCGTGGACACTTAGGAAGATTGTACTGACCATACAGCAGTTTGTACACAGTTATACCGCAGCATCCAGGGCTCCGACAATGAGTCCATCGACAGAAGAATAATTGTTTTTGTAACGCAAAAATTGCAGAAAATGCTGTTGTCAGACTCCCACATACGGGGATTTTCCAGTTTTTCTGTTTTATATCATATTAAATTAAATATATTTTGGGTTTGAACTGACAAATCAAGACTCTGTGTGGTTTTTGAGAATCTGAGATGACATTTTTTGACTATTTGACCAAACAATTAGCCTAGATAATCTCGATGGATGAATCGATAATTACTCATTAGATTCAGCCGTACTCGGCATGCAAATAACCAAATTGTTCCCAACTTCATCCTGCTCAACTTTTATCCCAGAAAGGATCATTTGCATATCCACTCACTCACCCTCCGCTCTCCCACTCCCTCCTGTTGTTTTGACAGCGTCCCAGTCGAACAGCAGCCTAAAGAAACAGAGGAGCCGGAGCATCTTCAGCACATTCTTCTGCTGCTTCCGCAACTACAATGTGGACCCCCCAGCCACCAACAACAGCAACACCAGCTCCCTGCCTCCACCTGTTGAGGAGAATGGATCGCCTCCCAAGGTAGGCCACCCCTCCACTGAACACATGCTATTGGTTTTTTCTTGGTGGAACCTTCTTCTTTTTAGTTCTACTTTCTACCCCTCATCCTGTTTTTTTATATATGTGTGTGTGTCTATCTCTCCTGTGTTGTAGTGTGACCAGGTCGAGGTCATCCCTGTCCCTAGTGTATGTATCGCCTTTTTTTGGTTCTCCTTTCCTTTGCATGCAGGCTGACTGGGCTGGTGCTGGCACATCCGGTTTGTGTGGGCTCCAGTTTCTCCTCGGAGAGCTTGCTCATGCTGCGGCTCATTTCCCAGCCCATGGTGGCACTGCCTGCGTGCAAGGTTTAGAGTGCACCTACTGGTTTTTAATGATGCGTCTGTGCCTGATCTGCATGGCTGACACTTGGTGGTTTGTATGCTTCCCAGACATTCTGTGAAACGTACTGTCTAACAAGTAAAAGCATCATTATGTCGTTTTTGATATTTGGTATTTTTGTGAAGTAGCGCAAACACTGCTGTTGTTACACATACATTTGTTATGAGCACTCCAAAGTACCTGTGTAACTGCTGTGTTAACAACAACACTCCCCTGGTGCTCACAACTGCCAGTCCTTACCTTCCTTGAAAACTAAGCTAACAACTAACTAGCTGATGGCTCCTGCTGTTGGCTCACAATTATTCTTGAGCTGCATCCACATGATATACTGTGATACTCATGATTGTTTTGACCTCAAGGCTCTGCGCCCAACCTTGCGGTGAAAACACCTAGTTAAGTTTCTATGGTAACGTACCCTGCTAGCTCTCGCCATTACATACAGTTGATGGGTTGTGCTTCAAAAGGTAAGCGGTAAACTAGGTTGAAATTGAAATAATTTAAACTGAGCGACGCAGAGGAATGCGCCTCCGCCTCGTCGGGCAGCAGAACGGCACCGTCATGTTTAACTGCTTTTCTTGTGAATGCAGCTTTACCTCAGAAAAAAGTACCCCTTTCTGTCCATCAGGAAACTTTGTAAATCACACACACTTGAGGCAGAGCAGAGGGGATCAGAATGAAAACCGAAGGCATTTGCTCCAGAAAATCTGATCCAGTTTTACAAAAATTAACTCGAGCCTTATACACGTATCCCAAGATATTTTATGACCCACTCCACAAAGTTACCTACTGCAAAATAGCAGTTCTGGGTGCAGACTGGGACTTATAGAGACACAATTCTCCCTATTACAAGTCAGTATAAACTTGTTTAAATTTGAGGTGAAACAATAACATAATGTTGATTTAAGTCCAACACTATTTTCTATGAATTGCCTCAGGGGCTTCCATGGAAGAATTAAATCCATATATTATGCTTTTGATCCATTAGGTGTTAAGCTCCTAGTCTTTACGTTTGATCCTCAACCAAACATATACATCTAGTGACTGAAGGAGGGACCCACATGTGACCTTGGTATCAGTAGTCTAGCCAACAAACTGGTTAAATCACACATCAGTGACTGCATGAGGCTCAACTCCTCAGAAGTAAACATATTGTTGATACACAGTTCCCACATCTTCAAACTGACATTTTAAACAAATGGTTTACAGTGTTTCCCCTAGGTTTACTGCTTTGGGGGAGTGCTGCCAGGGCGGTATGATGAAGATCCGTGCAGGAGAGGGGGGAAATTACTTTGGTTTGAGAAGTGGGGGACACACAAAACAGGGGGTCTGTCGGCCCTCCGGCATGGAAATAGTTCTCGATTTGAATCCCTTTTCCTGCCTTTCTAAGAAAATATTTGTTAGGACTATGGTGCGATCCAAGAAAGCTTCCGTCCACACGCAATATTCACCAGATAGTGTCTGTCCACACAAGACAGCTCCGTTTAGCTCCAACCACTGGAGAAGCTGCAGTACATATGCAGGAGCCTCTACGTGGCGCTGTAACTTCCTCCACAAAGCAACGAAGAAGCATGGTTGTCATGGTTGCCCTTCTGTTTATTCTCCGCGGTGGGGGCCGAGGGAACCGGGCAGAGTTTTTCGCCAGTCAACGTGTATTAAAGTTATTAAAGTCAAAATAATAAAAGTGCCAGTCAAAGGTCTTCTTTGTTATTTATTGAGCTTTAAAACAAATGAATAACGAATCTATATAATAATACATGGAGCCTCTCTTTTTCCTCCTTCTCTTCGGACAGCGTCAGTGTCTGTCTCAAGCAGCAGCTGATCCAGTAATGAGTGACCCGGCCGACAGTAAAAATAAAGGTAGTTTGAGAGGTAATTAAAATAGCTAAGGGCGATGATCTGACTTGAAGTGTGTGTTTTTGCTCCGTTCACCGCTGCATGACAGCGGGAGGAGCTGCAGGTGAGCAGAGCTGCGTGTCTCCGTTCTGTCAGATTAGACTTCACTCGCGTTTATGTCCATATCGAGAGAAAGATAAATAATCTGAATTCAGTGTGCAGTTTACTTTGACGCGGGGGTGAGCAGCAGAGGTGGGGGGAGGCGGGGCTATTGCGTCATCATTATCAGAAAATGATCGTATAGGGCGCACACACGGAGCCGTCGGACCCCCCAGAGCGTTGCGTATGCCGTTCTATCCACCTTGGGACCCGTTATCGTTTCCGCAGTTGTTTACTGTCATATTCGGTCATCCTCGTGTGGCCGAACGGTCTATATGACACTAAACAGTAACGCAAACGACCGTTTTCGTCCTCGTGGGGCCGAGGCCTTAGATATGACACATTCTGACCTCTAGCATTTATTGAGCTGATAATCCAATACATTAACTGAATAATTTAAAAAGAAAATACATAGTTTTGAGCACTAACAGTACCTGAGAATTCATTAAAAATGCTTTCTTTGAACTTAAGCATTGGGTTCTGTACAATTATTTTATATATTAGTTCCTGCAGACTGCTTCAGTGCGTTCCTCACACATATTCTTAATGTAAACAGTGCTTTTTGACGTTCAGGGAGTATGAAGTTGGCCAACTGTCACAGTTGGCAGAGTTAGTATGTTTCATAGTTGCAAGTGTTTTGTAAGTATATTTCAAATGTATTGGTTTGCTAGGTTAACTAGCTAGCTGACAGCAGATTTGGAGTAAGGAATCATGCAATCACATTGTTAAAAGAAGCCTATAAAACGTTTATTTGAAGTCTCCAGTGACAGTGATGACTCTTTATTCACCGAACATCAACAAGCACTCCGGTCCCAGTTATGTTCGTCACTTTTTGTTGTGTTTTGAGCCTTACAGTAATCGCTGCACATGGTGAAGATGTTTCTTCATTTGCTTGTGTTTTGGCAGATTTGTGTTTTTATATTAGCATCGTTTTTAAAACTGCACCTGTCGGCCACAGTAGTGACAGGAACAGAAAATATAAAACCTTTAAAGATCTAGAAATAGGTTGAATCCCTACTGATAATATTCTTTCAGTGTTGGTGCTGCATGTACCTGCACAGGCTCAGTCTCCTGACACTCTCCTCTCAGCAGCAGGTCTCCGTACTCTCCTATACACCAGCACGCCACCTGCACCAGGGATTGCTACACACACACAAATGTTACACTCACACAACTGCGTACCCACATTACACCCACACTCAGGTCTAATCTTAGACCTGAGACATTAACCACTTCTGCCTGAATACGCTGGAAGTTAATGTGCTGGATGATGGGAGACTGCGCCACACTGCAGATGAGAACAGGGCTTCTTATCATCTGACTTCCAAAAATAAACCTGGTAGCGTCACATTTTTTAAATGAAAGCAAAGCTGTTCTCACTGCCACAGAAACACACCAGTCACAGCCTTTTCTTTTCTCTTTAACATTTTCTTTCACTTTTTAAATTTATCTGAAAAGCCATAAAACTTGATTTGATTCCAACATTACATTTTGTTTGTCTGTTTTGTTTTATTTTTGCTTTCTTCTACTTGAAATGTAATAGTTTTCCTAAGATCAATGTAATTTTACGACCGCTGTATTCGTCTGCCTGTATTGTCTGTGTTTTATCCGTAGTAACATTGTTCATGCTGCCCTTCTTGGCCAGGTCGCTCTTGAAAAAGAGATTTTAATCTCAATGAGACTTTTTACCTGGTTAAATAAAGGATATATATATACATACAGCTGTGATAAGTCACATACAATTAGAACTCTGCATGAACCCACATAGTTTCTATCATATCACACACTATAAAAGGTTTGTATTTTAATGTATAAATAAACACCAGGGAAATGCGTGTTAACCTGACTGTTAATCCCAGGGGCAATGTAAGCAAAAACTGACCTGGGTTGGGTCCGATTGGGTTAGGGCAGAGAATCAAAGCTCTATTTGAATCATATTTTATCTTATTGTTTGATAAAGAATCAACATGGAGCAACCCAGGGACACATGTTATAGATGTTGACGACTAGGATCACTTTGAGTACGCACGCACGCACAAGAAAATTCACCGTTAGTTACAGTAGATGAAAAAGTAACATGTGCGTGAACACATACCTGAACGGTCCTACCTATACACACACACACACTGAGGGTGACAGTGGTGACTTACCACACACAGAGACAGAGCACAGTCCATACGGGGGGGAGGTCGCGACCGTGTAACTGTCGGTAGGACGGTACGGAGTGGTCCCATTGATTTGTGTGGACTCGGAGGGTGGACGAGGAGAGCTTGACCCCAGGAGTGAAATGTGGACAAAAATTCAACAGTAATAATTACACGATTCTATGGTCTCCCGGGTTGTCCCCCGGCTGTGTACGTATACGCAATTGTTGCGGGTTTTGTCAAAGGTAATCCTTTTTCACAACAGTAAAATTTTTGTTACGTTTGATTTTTTGTGTTTACACGGTTTTGTGTTCGTTAAGTGTTTGTAAGTACCCGGTGTGCGTAAATCTCTTGTAAGTGGTTGAACCGCTATAGTATTCGGTATCAAATGATTTTCGCGACGTATTTTTGTTTTACTTCTTGAGAACGTCTTTGAGTTTCGTGTTATCTTTGCCCCTATGATTCTCACTACGTCTGTCGACCCTGAACCTCACGAACAAACCGCAAGCTAATATTGTCAACCAGGTTTGACAGTTACTCTTGAATTGATTTTTTTACATAACCGAATAAAATTGTTTCACTAGCGTACTAAGGAAGGGTATTAATAACCGTCTTAAGTTGACATTCGAATCGAATCGATTGCATCGATTGGAGCAGTAAAGGTCATATGACTTTTTTGTGAAATGTTAATACTTTGAAACGGTTACAGATTGTGGCTTGCAGTTGTTGGAGAGGAATATAATCACCAGAGGACCAAATGGGTAACACCAAAACTCGAAGAACGTCGGCCAAAAAAATAAACGTCGCTAATGCTTTTGCGACGGGCGTACAAAACAATTTAAACCCAGTTATAAAGGATTTATGACGATTACACAACACTTAACACAACTTCTAAAAAAGTAAACCGTTCGCAAAACCGTTGTAAACACCAAAAATGTAAACCTAGTTAAAACTGTCAGGCCGCACAAACCGTGGACAGCGATGGCCATTCTCCGGTGTACACCTTTCGAAACACACGTAATTCTTGAAGTAAATGTAAAAAGTTTGATTTTTCAACTTGAGAACCACGTTTGAAAATTGTGTAAGACCAGGGCTGATAGGACTTGTAGGGACTGATCAGGAGAGATAAACAAGGTAAGGATGAAAAATAAAACACGACCTTTCCCTTATTTTACGTTAGGTGATACTAATCGAATGCGAATGGAACTGGAAATAAGAGGTTTGCTCTCGCACGTCCTTCCCATTGCACAATTTTTTTGCGAGTTAAAAATATAGCCATTTACGGTACTTGACATAACTTCGGAAGAGGGTACACTCCAGTAAACACGACCTTCCTCTAAATCACTGGGTTTATGAACACGCTCGACAGACAGATTAACCTTCAACACACACTGCACAAAAATGAGACTAAAGGTGAGACAGGTCCGTCCCCCCTGCACTCTCTACTTTGACACCGCGAGTTGAATTGGCTCGAGTAGTGGTGCGAGCTCGACGTGCGATGTAGCAGTGTTCCGGGGCATAGGACCCGAGACGAGGAGCTGGTAGGAGGTGCCACACACACACACCACCCCCAACACCACACACACCACACACAACACACACACCCACACACACACACACACCACACCACACACACAACACAAAACACACGACACACACACCCACAACACACCAAACACACCACACACAACACACACACCACCACACCACACCAAACAACAACACACACACCACACACACAACACCAACACACAGACAACACACACACACAACACAGCACGCAC
>NW_011368459.1:127076-135344 GCF_000735185.1 Notothenia coriiceps | reverse complement strand
ACGATTCTTTTCAGACATGGCTTTATCTCAGGCTGCATTGCCTCCCACAGTGGATCTCTCTTCCTTACACGGTGTTGGCTTTTTTGCTGCTCGGCATTTGCACATTCATTTATGCAAAGTATATTCTCCTCTGTCTTTCTCCCTAAGCACTTTCACTCTCTCCATATGTCTGACCTATCTGCCCTTCGTCTTCCCTCTACAGCCAACAGCTAAATACCTCCTACAGAGGTGATGAATATCTGATACTGCAAAAAGTGTTGTGGTGATCGATTTGGACGAAACACTCGTCCCACAGCTCTTTCAAGGTAAGTTCAAACAGGGGGTTTATACGTATGTTGTGCCATAGGATGACCGGATGTCCCGCTTTGCGCGGGGGTACTGCACAGCATTTTCCACGTACTTTTGGTGCGTCCCGCAAATTGAGACGATTTCCCGCATATTTCATTTTTATAGGCTAAACGCTTTTCTAAAAATCAGATTTATCAAATGGCTGATTGAGAAAGGCAGGGAAGGGCTATCATCACGGGGTGTGATTTGCTTGTCCAATCAAACTGTAACACACGGCGGGTCCTGGTCCAGTACTTAACCAATGAGAGTAACTCACCTCACACACACACCCCCCCCCCGCGAGCCCCGCCAAACAACAACAACGAAAGTCAGTCAATAACGCAGGCGACGCAGCAGGTTATGGAAAATGGAGGAAACTGAAACTACAGCTAAGAAGAAAAGAAGATGCACATACAACAAAGACTGGGAAGACACTTACCCGTGGGTGAAGCCAGTGCAGGGCGACTCTCAGAGAGTTTTTTGCAATCTTTGCAAGAGTAATTTTTCCATTTCATATGGCGGTGAATACGACGTCAAAAGAAACCGAGAATGCGATTCTCACAAGAAACGTGTCGCTCAAAAAGAGACATCCCACTCTATGGAGACATTCCTACTCAAACCAAAAAATGATGGCCACTCAGACAAGGTACAGCAGCGGAAATAACCAAGCTAGCGCCGACCATTTTTCCAGACTCTGATATAGTAAAGAAAATGTCATGTGGTCGTACAAAAGCAGCGTCCATAATAACAGATGTGCTTGCCCGTGCCTCTGTGGAGAGTTGTTTGACAGAGTTAAAGACACAAGTGGTTCTAGGTGACAAAATAGCCCACACACTGTGGGGGGGCCCACCTGTTGTTGCTGTGATGGACAAAACTGAAAGCTATTTTATTTTATGTATTATGTTTGTGTTCCCTCCTGGCCAGTTTTGATTTGTACTTAGTCGCCCGCAGTGGCAACGTGAGTCGCCCGCGGGGCATGTTCTAAAAATAGCTCGCTAAGCAAATCCAAAATGTATAAAATACACAAAACAAAAAAGGAAATGTAATTTTAAAAGAATCTACCCTATGCATAAACAAAACTTCAATCATAGTGAACTCTATCCACTTATTACAACTCTATAGCTATCTAACACCCCTCCTCCCCCCACCCCCACAATGAATATCGACCAATCACGTTCTTGCTTGATTTGCGGGACCAGCGTTGCAGTCGGGAAGAAAAGCAATGTGGCACCTCCCTGCTGATTTTCCTTCTGGCAGAATCTACACAACACATCAGCCCCATTGAACAGCCTATCATGCCAGCCTATACAGCACATGAGGGGCAGAGTTTTACTGTGTGTGTGTTGCAACTTGCATATATATCTGCACATGGCGTAATCTCCAGGGGGGACATGTCCCCCGCTCTTTTCAAAATCACATTTGTCCCCCCCCACTTTACAAATATGTTATTATTTTTAACCCACGCCATCATCGCCATGGAGAAGCACACAGCCTCTGTGAGCGAGCGAGAGAGAGAGAGAGCTAGGGAGAGCACACCTTTATCTATTTAATATAGGTAAAGTAAGAAATCATTCCAATGTGTACTATAGGACAGTAAAAAAAAAAAAAACAGTTTAAAAGGGGAGTGATTAGTAAAATATGCATAAATAAAAAGAAAGAATGCTAACTAGCTAACATAAGATCAGAATAAACCAGTTTAAATGATGTGTTATTGGTTGTGATCATATTCTAAAGATGTTTGGATTATTGAAAAGTATACAGCTCTCTTTCATCTGAGCGTTGAGAGCTGTATCCATCAATTCATGTTGTGCTCAAAGTGCACCAGATTCATGCATTTAATTTCAACATTTTAAAAAAACATCTTCCCGGGGGAGCATGCCCCCGGACCCCCCTCGGGGAGGTGAGGACCCCCCTAGATGAGGTGAGGCCCGTCCACCCAAATAAAGCAGGTTAAAATAATTAAATTGAATACATGTTATTTGAGTAAACACTGAAAACGGGTCCCACAGACCCAAACAGCACACAAAGGTTAAAGGTAAGCATATAATAATGTCAATGTGCTAAATATATACACTGCAAAAAACTAAAAAAGAGGAGTAAAAGTAGCCCCCGACTTGTTTTATTTTTTGAAAGTAGCGCTCACCCTAAAAAAGGTTGGTGACCCCTGGCCTAAACAATCTTAATTTCTCGATTGGAAAATAATCTTGACCGGCATTTTACTTGAGCATTTGCAAATATCATTGTAAAGCTTATGTTTCACACCAAAGACCATTTACTCCCAAAATGCTTCCATAAACAAAAGGCCTTCTACATCTGAAGTGTATTACAAATCACAGCCAAACTATAAGACAGGTTGACATAAGAATGCATACAACCACATCGAAGCTCCATTCATAACGTTGGCATTCGAATAATCAACATCAATACTTTACGTTGAGTGTCCATTTAGCGATGGACACTCAAGAGCCACATGTTTGTTCCAGGCCACTCCTCTTTATTTTAGTGCTGCTGCTAAAAGCAATTCTATTAGAACATCTCTAAAGTATTTAGAAAGGCACTCCACAGCTACCTGTCCGTGCAGATGACCACTACGCCTCACTAAGGTGCAACTCTCCTCTTTGCACCTTCTCTTTTCCCTCTAAAAAACAAATACATTACTTTGCTTTGTTGTTGTCAAAAAAAATATCAAAACATTTATTTAAAAAAGATAGATCTAATACTTTTTAAAATTCACAACACGCTTCTCTCTAACTACATTTTCTGCTTCTAAACATGTTTGTTGGACTTACACCTTTCCAAAACATATGAATGAGGTCAAAAACGGTTGTACTGCTCGCCCTAAATTTACAAAGGGAAGCCCTGTCAAAACGAATCTCCACAACTGCAAATTATCCCATTTAAATCAGAATGTTTTTATTTAATATTTAAAAAGACACATCTGTGCTATTCTTTGCTATGTGCACAGTGATGAGCGAAACACTGTAAATACATTTGACATTGTAAACCAAATACCTGCGGACCACCTTTTAAGAACGTCTATTGTGAAGCATACGATATGCTTTGCATTGAGCTTATATAGGAAATCTCCTTTGTCGTTATAACCAAAAGGGAGCCAATAACCAGCATGAAGTCAAAGCTGTGTAGAATCCAATAAAACGCTGTGCAAACAAAACCAGGAGAGGAGCAGGTGGGGCAGGATATGCTGTACCAGGAATGGGGACAATATTACAGTCCTGATTGTGCATTTAGAATAAAAGCAGGGTGGTAATAAGGAGAGTCTGGCTTATGCTGCAGTTAATACATTATTTTAGCAGTGTCACAAGAAAGGAATTGACTAAAATGCAGCAGCAGTAGTGGCTGAAATCAATAATATGATGTGTGTAGACCTTTTTATCTGTCTTCTTTTCATTATGGTTTACCTCAACCCGCACCTCTCTGTCCAGTTCCTGTCTGAGTTCTATTATCAGAGAGATTGCTGAAGGATGGAGGATAAAAAGAGACTCATTCTACTTTGTCCACAGATTTGACTTTTAGTGTTCTTAGCACGACCTCTGCTGCCCACTAGTGGTACTGCACCGTCAGCTTGAATGACTCTCATACACTGTTGTTTCCTCTCACAGCCCATCAGCAACGCAGACTTCATCGTCCCTGTGGAGATCGATGGAACCGTTCATCAGGTATCGTACCCTCTTTTTACTGAAGACGCATTTTCTTTCAGCAGGGGAAAGAGATCCTGAAGAATGACTGTGATCCAGTTCAAGTAATCCAGGATAGGCTGTGTGTATCCTGATTGGCCTATTCATGATTACTTGCACTGGGTGGCAGCCAATGGGCGAAGAGAGAGGAGGGCATCTGAAGCGGGAGAGACAGCCATCAAGCTGAAGATTTTCAAAATGCAAGAAATTAGTAATAAAAGTATCTTTGGTCATTTAGTAATTAATATATTTAAAAAGAAAAATCATACACCCCTGTATGTATTACAATAAATGTTTTATATATTATTGTACAATGTCCACATGTTTACTCTAACGTCTTTTATAATATACATTTCTTTATACTATTTTATTTTATTGGACTTTTTACTTTAAATACATGTATTTGTTGAAATATCCCCTGTTGTATCTTTTAATGGAGTTTATACTGTAACTTTCTATCTTAATATAAATATATATGTTTTTTCTTTTTTAAATTGCATTTTTCTTTGACTTGTGTTTATATCAATATCTTTGTTTTATTACATTTTTTCATTGCGCTTTCTTTTGTAATCTTATGTATAGTATTTTAATTAAACTTCTGTTTGCTTAAGTATCTTTATTCCTTTTTTATATTATTTTATTGGACATTTTTACTTTTAGTTATTTTGTTTAAATCAATATATGTATCTTTTCATTGACATTTTACCTAACTTCCTATGTTTATAAAAATGTTTATTTATTTAATCTCTTTATTGCACATTCTTACTTTAAGTTCTTATGTAAATATAATGTTTACATTCTATTTTACCCATTATTATTTCATTTAAAGGCCATTCTCAAATGTGCAACTTGCCCCCAGAGAAATAAAGTCCTCTTCTACATAACAGGGATTCTTCTGTAACTCCACACTCCTGATACTGCTATAAATAACTCTGAAGGCTGTAGTAAAGAACGCTCCTCTCACATTACACACTCTTCTCTGCGCATCTGTCTGACACTCGTATTACACCCTAAACCTGTGGTGTGGTCTTGCAGGTGTATGTGCTGAAAAGACCCCACGTGGACGAGTTTCTTCAGAAGATGGGAGAGCTGTTTGAATGTGTGCTGTTCACAGCCAGTCTCGCCAAGGTCAGTTTAAACCCCCGCATGTTTTCTTTGCACGTTTTCTATTTCCTTCTTCTCCTGTTGTCATCTGCTCTTGCCGTCTGAATGTTCACACTTCCTCTGCTTCGCTCTCCATCTGTGTCTTTTGCATCTTAGCCAAAATGAATGGGTAAGTTTAATGAATGAAAAACAATCGCGTCAAGTGGCCGATGTTCCTGTAGTGTCGGTTGTTTCTTGTGTCGAGTCAGAAGCTAGGTGTCAGTAGCGCCATTTAGATGAACTGCTTTTCTTTTTTTTGGAACATTAGTGTAGCATTTTCAAGTTGTTAGCTTTTAGCACTCTAGCTGACTAGTCTGACCACAAGAACCTGTTTGACAAATCTTCTTTTACAACATTCAGTTTGATTTGTTGTCTGGTTTTCCGTAGCTGTATTGCAGTGCAATTCAGAATGTCTAGTATTTGTTTGTACGACGGTGTAACATGTTTGTTTTTCATGGACAGTATGCCGATCCTGTGGCAGACCTGCTGGATCAGTGGAGTGTGTTTCGAGAGCGACTCTTTAGAGAATCCTGCGTTTTTCACAGAGGGAACTACGTCAAAGACCTCAGCCGGCTGGGACGAGAGCTCAGCAACGTCATCATCGTCGACAATTCACCCGCCTCTTACATTTTCCATCCAGAGAATGCTGTGAGTCCCAAAATCACAAATGTATATTTCTACTTATGTTTGGTTATTTACCCTAACCCAAAGGAGTCATGGGCTCCTTTTTATTTGCTACCTCATTATCTTTTATTGTGAGCTATTATATTTTGTATTTTTCCTAACATAAGTTCACAAATGTACTTCAAAAATAACTCTTATGACAAAAAGGAAAACATGAAGCTGGCACAATCTGGAATGGAATGCTGTTTAAATTATTCACTTGTAGTGATTAGACATTTTGGGTCTTTTCATACATGTACACTTACAGTATGGAAATACCCTTTTTAATTCTATGGTAATTCCATTTTTTCTTACTTTACTCTCATAAGCCTTTGGCACAGCTCAGAGCTCCTTGCTCACCCGCCATCCAGAGGAGCAGGGAGCCCTGGCAATGGATCACCCTGATTTTCATGCTCCTGCCAAAATGAATGTATTTTTTAAAGCTGTTACCTTCAGCTATAATGTTTAATAATATTTCGTCTGATTTCAAATAAAAAAGAAAGATAAACACAGTAATGAAGCCTGTAAAAAAAATATGATGACAAGACACAAAAGGAGGAACTCAACAGCATTACACAGGCTGTTTGCGACCTCGGAAAATGCACACAGCGCCCCCTCAAGCCACATATAAACACACATGCTACCAGCCTGAAAACAGTTTTGCCTAGTAAATGGTAAATGGACTGTACTTATATAGCGCTTTATCCAGTCTTTAAGACCCCTCAAAGCGCTTTACATACTACATGTCATTCACCCATTCACACCCATTCATACAGAGCAGTGTACCTTACTCTAGGACCTAACATTCACACACATTCACACACCGTTGGCCATGCCATCGGGAGCAACTCAGGGTTAAGTATCTTGCCCAAGGATACATCGACATGTTGACTGCATGGGCTGGGATCGAACCCACAACCTTCTGGTTGAAAGACGACCACACTCCCTCACAGCCACAGTCGCCCCTCTAGTCTAGTTCTTGGATCTAGGTTGATCTTATACATGGCGCTCTGGCCTGAAACGTATAAGCTGTGACTGTTGAACATATGAGCTGCACGATTTTGGGGGAAAAAATCTAAGGCGATTTTTCCTGGCAAATGTATTGCGATTCGAATTTGCGATATTGTTTTTAAGCAACCCAACGAAAAAAGAAATTGTAAAAAAAAAAAAAAAAGTTTAAAAAAATCGCGGCTTTGCGATTTGATAATCGCATGATTGTCAAATCGCGATTTCGATTTCAAAAATCGAGTTAAATCGTTCAGTGCCCTAACCCTCCCGTAATATTCAGCCTGGCGTTTCCCTTCTAAAATAACTTGATTTTACATGTCCCCTTTTAATCTACTGCAAACTTTTGCACTAGCCTTTTTCCCATAATGCAATAGCGCTTTTCCCATTAATTGTGACATGGTAACTATGACATACCTACTAACTATCATTGAAAGAGTTTATAACTATCCTGTCAGGCGAAGTCTATGAGTTAGTACACAGCTAGACTGAGGGTTGTCTCCCTGTCTCCTAAAGGTCCTGGTCGCAGATCCCTGTTTTGATGACATGAATGACACGGAGCGTGTTCCGGACCTGCTGCCTTTCTTCGAGGGACTTGAGCAAGAAGAAGACGTTACGGTCCTGAGAACCTGAGAGGCAGGTATGCAGACGCAGCCCAGCGCCGCCCGCGCTTTCTCCATCTCCTCCCCTCTACCCCCCCTCTCTTTCCACAACCACCGCTCTCAGACTCAGGCAGATCCTCCCGCACGTGCCCCCTCTTGTCTCCCTGCCCAAGGGGGGACGCCTGGAGTCTCACTGTGGAAAAACCTGGTCATGGACCCCGCTCCGCCCCAGGTGACCGGCTGCCTTCTGGAGTGCCGTCAGAAAAAGAAAAAATATCCCAGGGCACTGTGTTTGCGGAAAAAAAAAACCGCCAGAAGAGTTACAAGAGAGTTGATAACGGACAAATATGCTAAGAGGAAAATGGAACTCTGGTCTTTAGTTTCAAAACCAAGCAGTTTATTATTCGGTGAAGTGCTTATTTTTAAAAACCAAAAAAAACACAGCAACAAGTTTTGTGCTGGAAATTTTTTGGAACCACACAAAAGTCTGAAAAATATTTTGTCCCGTATTGTTGCATATGCAGGCAGTTTCTGGTAGTACGGAAGGACTGGTTGATTCTCTTTCTTACTGAGAAGTGCCTTTGTTGAATGTTGTTTATATGGGGAGATATTTTGTACATGCACATTTCCAGGAGTACAGTTTTTTCGACGAAAAATATGCTTCAAGTGAGGAATTAATCTTGATATATATACAAGTTTTTTGATTATCAAATGCTGAGTTAACGGCGCCAGAAGAGTTCGTTTTTTTTCTCCCAGTATGCTTGTGCCATGTAGTATAGATGTTTCTTCTCTGTACCGCAGTTGCATCTCTCATAATATAGCTCAAGCGGACA
>NW_011368459.1:116022-127034 GCF_000735185.1 Notothenia coriiceps | reverse complement strand
GCACACACACACACACACACACACACACACACACACACACACACACACACACACACACACACACACACACACACACACACACACACACACACACCGTGGAGATGTCGAGGAGCAGAGCCCGGTAGAGCTTGTGGACGGTGTAGCAGTGCAGCTCCGATGCGTTGGTGATGAGCTGGATTAAGTTGGGCACAGTTTCATCTCTCACGTCCCCCCCTGCCTGACAGAGTGGAAATCAGAGTAAAAACACGCTCACACACAAACTCCATTAGACAGACAGCTGGCACAAGTATTTGGGTCACCCTACATCTCCTCCCAGACACAATGACCTCACATGGGAAAGGCTTCAATCACAGTTCATGGACATTTACCGATATAAAATTGAGCATTTTTTAAACGTTACCCTTCCTGCACGCTCCATCGTTTGGAGAATAAAGGCTAAGGTAAGCGTAAGCTAATCATGTGGATTGCATTTATTCCCTTTCCCAGCACAAAATAAAAAGTAGGAATGGAACAAATAGAGAGGCTAGTCAGGGATGTTCAGGAAGTCGGGCCGAATGTGTAAAAGTTTGCACAAAGACGTCAAACTTTTAGTTTGGAAAAATGTAAATGAAGTATCTTAATGCACACAAAGCTTTCACACATGTGGCCTCTACGGTAGCCGACAGGTGCAAACACGCCGGACTGTCAAAATTGATCCAAATGTAAAAACACAAATGTGCCAAAACGCTTGCAAATGAAAAAAAATCTTCAACAAATTCACAACACATTAGCAGTATTTAGGAAATATTGACCAATTTAACAAAACATGCGCAGCGTTTACTAAAATCGCTGCAAATAAAAAAAACGCTGCAAGAAGCTCAAAACACAATGGAAACCAGGAGACACTAATAAGGAGAGGTTGTTGACGTTCGGTGATTAGAACATTGGCAAAAGTTTCATAATTGTAAGTGTTTTCTCAGTATACTGGAAATGACGAGGTTAGCTACGTTAGCTAGCTAGCTTACAGTTGATCTGCAATAATATGGGAAGGAATCATGCGATCACTTTGTTAAAATAAGCCAATACATTTTTTTAGTTAAGTTCCCATTGACAGTTGGCCAACTGTATAATCGAACGCCAACAAGCACTCCAGTCCCAGCTGTCTGCATCACTTCTTAGTATCCCCGTTTCTATTGTGCTTTGAGTTTCCTGCAGAGTTCTCTCATTTTGTTTTTATGCAGCGCTTTTAGTAAACTATGCTTATGATTCGCCAAGTTGGTGAATGTTCTCTAAATGCTGCCCATGTGTTGTGAAGTTGCTTGTGTTTTGGCACATTTGTGTTTTTTAGTTTGCATTGTTTTTAAAATGACAACACTTTTATCCTAATGGAAATGTTTTTGGCCGTTTTAACGCATATGCATGTGTCGGCCCCCTGTAGGCCCCTGGTATCTGAGCACATTAATAATGACAACTTAAAAACAGGTGTAAAGTGAGGACCCCATGTGAGAGGCAGCAGGTGGAGGCTCAGTGTGTAGTTACCGTGGTGAGGACATGCAGGATGGTGTCAATGTGCCAGCGCTGGGAGGGGGCATACCTGACAGAGACAGAGACACACACATTCAGTGGTGCAGTGGAGTCACACACACACACATATCCATCTGCAAGTCCATACACAAGTGCGTGTACAATAAAAAAATAGAAGACGATTGATTGCCACTTAAAGAGACTGGGGTGTCATTTAGAGTGGAGACAGACACAGATTGATACATGAAGCCACACACATATAAAGGACTTTCTGAAACAGCCTTCAAAATTTAAAAACGTCACAATAAATGTATTGACATGCACATGAATGTGTGCTTACATGCAATAATAATAATAATAAATAATAATAATAAATAATAAAATAATAAAAATCAGCAATACGGTGTAAATCAGACAAGATTATATTAAAGAAGGGATACAATTCATATATTGAGCACCATCTCCTCAGATTAATGAAATATTTTTTCACCAATGATTTGCCTCCTTTAAAATACAAAAAAACAAAACCAGGATGGCAAATAATTTTTTGTCATTAGTTTATAAGAAGTTGATTTTGCAAAACAATGTAAAAAATAAGGAAGCACCTACACTTCAAAAATGGAAACGCTAATCAAATATTACTTAAACATAATAATAATAATAATAATAATAATAATAATAATCAAGACATTAAACGTATTTAACATGTTGAAATATTAAACGTAGGGTATTCACAGCCTTACTCATTAGTACAATTAAAATGAAATGTCTATATTAAAAAAACAGTCTGTAATAGAATCATGTCTGTGCACATGTCACTCACCTCTCTGCAGCGTTGAATATGCCACTGGCAGCATGAGACTTGAGCTCTTGGGGGCAGGAGGAGAGGAAGATGAGCAGCTCCTTCATCATGGAGCGGACGTTGGTTGCCGACACCAGTGCCAGGGAGAGCTCCAACGCACGGCTGGAGAATTGGCCAGGAAAGGGTTAATGTCAGTAAATATGTAGTATTGGCCCTTTCATGTGAAAATGCGATTCCGGTGCCGTTTCTCTTTATAATATAATATTAAAAATACGGATCATTGTGTTGATGCGGCTGAGTTCAGTGTTCTAAACTGACCAGACAGAAGGTGCATGTTCACATATTAAAAGGAAATATCCCCAAACATAAAATAGGGATAACACAGTAGAGGTTTGCTACATTTGGAAAGATTGATTTCTACTTAAAAATGAACTGATCTCTAAGTATATAATATATTTGAAAACAAGAGATAATGAATTCATGATTGATGACTCTTAAAATAAACATTAAAAGGTGACGTTGGAAAAGCTTGACTGACAAGTTTGCTGATCATTTGAAGAAAAGCTGTGCCTGACAGGCAGAGGAGAGGGCAAAGTTACCGCTTGACTGAAGCATCCTGGTCCTTCAGGCAGTCCACGATGGTTCCCCGGTGGCGCTGCACTGCATTGTGGTCTGTCCCAACAATCTTTTGAAGAGAGGTCATGGCAATGTACCTGAATACAAAAAAAGAAACAGACAAAAATGAAGTTGTCTTTATTTTTCTCATACTGCCTGTTCTGCAGCACCTCTTTTCGCCCTCTGTCTGAAACCAGTCTGCTCTGATTGGTTAGCTTAGAGATGTCCCGCCCATTGGCCTATTACCTACAATGTGTTGGAGCGATAGCCAACAGAAGCGCGAGTGCTACACAGTTATTATGTTACAGGTAAATAAAGGAGTCCAATGGAGGTGTTTCAGGCAGTGTGAGTGTGTGGGAGAGAAGCTCCCTCTGCAGGGAACTCTGCAATCTTTGAACCTATACAACACACTACATGAAAGGGGAAACCCCGAAAAGCAGAATAAGGCCCCTTTAAGATCATCTGAGTAGTTGATTATGCTTTTATTTTGAAGGCAGCATTGGGCACTAGGTGATTTATTTATTCAGTGGAAGACAGGTTGAGGTGGGATTGGGCACAGGACACTGACAGGCATGTGTTTTCTTTATCAGGGCAAGTCACAGGACAAGAGAAAAGGTTCTTCAATAAACTGCACAAACTATATTCTTGCCTGGACACTGGATTTATCCATGCATGACATTCGCTACCTGGTGCCTCAGCGGAAGTCTGAGTTTGTTTTCTGTATTTGTTTGATATTGGTTTAGTTGCTACAGAATAAAAAACTAAAAATATAACCATCAGCTCACAATAAGATTAATTCACAGCTCTGTAAAAACATTACTCTCTCAACCTGTAAGATAAATAATTCATCATTCCAATTAAAATGTCTTATGGACTGCTTAAGTATTAATGTATGCACTGACTGGCGAGATGTTATCTCTCCAGGGAAGAAGGAAAAGCAGCCCTATTACTGTCAAACAGCCAGAGAGAGATTCAAGAGCGCTGCAGGTAAAAAGCAGACCACACAACCCCTATGGAAACAAACTTTAAAAAATAGCAGCGAAAAACCAGCCCGGAGGAACCAGTTAACAGGTCTCCACACTGGATGATGACAAATGACACGGCCCCGTAATTGAGAGATCAGCATTAACAGCCAGACAGTGACCTTCTGGTGTTGCTCTAGAGGAGCGGCTCCCAGGAAAGTGATTAGTGAGCTCGGACTGATAACAGCCTGTCGGGGGGGTTTCTTTCTCAGGATGCCAGGGGTTTGCCGTTGGCCTTGTGGAATGAAAAAGCTCAAAATGACCCTGAGAGGAGGAAAAAGAGAAAGAACTGTGGGAGGAACGGAAAAGAAACAAACACTAACCGAATGTTTCTGTCGTTGTTCAGGAGAAATCTTCCCAGAATGTTCACAGCCAGAACCTGGGGAATAAGTCACCATTTCTTAATTAATAAGGTGACAACATTAATTATGTATTAAGATGTCACACAGTGAGAGGTGCTGCCAGTCTCACCCTGAGGCCACTTTCTGACTTGATGTCCAGCACGGTGAGAACAGTTTCATACAGCACAGCATTGCCCACAGTCTTAGTGCTGTCAGTGTTGGTCGCCACCTGCACGGAAAGTCAAACATTACTCATGCGACACATTTTAATTGGTGTGTTTTCTTTAATCGTTTTTGGGAAAAAAAAGCTTTATTTCTGCCACCAGTTGCCATAGAAATATTTACATTTTCTGTTTTATCACCCAGTTTGGGAAAAGAGCAACATACTCTGGCACACAGGAAGTGGTGTGCTGTACATGTTCCAGTTTGCCTGGAATAAAACAAACTGGGTGACTCAGCGTGAGCAGTGACACCCATGATGGCTGAAAATAGAGAGGAGGGACACCTACAGAAACTTGATTACCAGAGAACATAATGTTCAAAGAGAACACTTTTTTATTTTGAGCTAGAAAGAAAGAACTCAGAGAATGATTATTATTATTTGTGAAGGAGAAAATTGGACCTGAGCCAGTAGGTCGTTCATGGCGTCACTGGCTCCTTCGTTGTTGTGACCGAGGATCCTCAGCAGCCTCAAGATGCGGACCTGAGGACGGAACAGATGGAATAAAAGTTATTTTGGAGCACAGAATAAGCGAAAATAGGAGGACGGATTATAGGGTGATACATCTGTAAGTGTGAGTGAGAAAAAAAGATACTGAAAGAAGGAACAACCTGAACATTCAATAATATAAAATCTGTTGATTGTCTGGAAAATTAAGAACAGTAATGATATCACACACACACACACACACACACACACACACACACACACACACACACACACACACACACACACACACACACACACACACACACACACACACACACACACACACACCTTTGCTGTTTTATTTTATTATTATTATGGTAACCCATTATTTGCATTGATCTAATTTTGTTATTTTTAATTGTGTTGTTATTATGTTGGCTATGTAGATACAGCTAAATGAAAATGGAAAAACTGTTGAACAAAATGTCCTGCCAGTAAAGCATCTATTGACCTTAATTAAAAAGGATAAATAGAGTGATATGATACTGTAATATGATCCACTGAGTCCACACTGACCTGTAGAAAGGGATCGCTGATTCCTGCCACATCATGTTCTGGAGAATAACCCGAAAGCACCAGACCTTTCATGATCTGAACCAGATCTGGCACCGTCTGAAAACACACCACAAACATTACAGCAGTTAGACATGTACGCACGCATGTATGTATGTAAGTAAGTATGTAAGTAATGAGTAAGTAAGTTAGTAAGTAAATAAGTAAGTATGGAAGTAAGTTAGTTAGTCAATAAGTAAGTAAGTAGGTAAGTAGGTTAATAAGTGAATAAGTAAATAAGTACTGTATGTAAGTAAGTCAATAAGTAAGTAAGTAGGTAAGTAGGTTAGACAGTAAATAAGTAAATATGTAATTCAGTTATTAAGTAAGTATGCAGCAGGGGAAAGGTATTAAGTACATTTTCTCATGTTTTGTATGCAAGTAAGAATCTAAAGGTGACCTATCATGCAAAGTGCACTTTTGTACATCTTTTATACATGAATATGTGTCCTCGGTGTTCCAGGGAACTCACCAAGTGTCAGAAAACACAACCCTCTCTATTTTCCTCCATACCCAAATCTCTTAAAAAGGGGCTGCAACGGATCTGATACAGACTGATCCAGATTTGAACACTGGCGCTACGGCTTTTGGGCCAACTCCANATATGTACAGCGTAGGGCACTGAAGAACGATGCTGTTCCTACTTTGTTTGGACCAGCGGGAGATTCGGGTACACAACCTGTAAGTATTCATTGTTGTTTGTGTATTTATGATGTTTAAAACAAACAAGGTATCTTCCACGACTGTTTAAATGGGTGAACTTTTTTCGGACTACTGCGTTGTGATCGCGGAGAAATGCTCTCCGCAAACCCATGCTAACAGCGTTATAAACCTTTTTCTTACTCAATATCAGGCCACATTTATTGTTTTTACTTCGGCTGTGAGTGTTTTTGTGTGCTCAGGATGAGTTTAGCTTGTTCTAGCTGAATCGCCAAGCCTGTCTGCTCCTGCAGCAGTGTGTGTGTCTGTGTGTGTGCGAGCAGCAACGAGCCTGTCAGCTTCTCGACCAATCTGAACACACTGGGCTAACAGGGAGGGGGGCAGGAGCTCGACCAAGCCGTTTAGGAGTGAATACCGGTACACATACTTTACAGTTTACAGAGATGCTGTATGGGAAACCAAAGTGAGTTTGGAAAATTGCACAATATAAATCTATTCTAGTAAACCTCAACAATGGAATTATGATCAGTGGAAATGGCCATGACATGGGACCTTTAAAGGTGGTGCCCTCAACAGGCCAATTATATTATTTAAGGTTTATGTTAGTTTTCTCAACTGCCATTGTTGTTAGAGACTAAATAAGTTAAGATAGCATGATTTGTCATTTGGTTGTCGACGATTTAATTAAAAACCTAATATTTTAATAATCTATTAGTAATTATTTAACTGATTTGATTGAATAATAATAATCGAAGAAATAATCGACAGGTTAATATAATACAAACATAGTTGCAGCTTTAAAAAGACAGGGAAAAATGTGAATCAGACTAATTACATTTATTCTGCTTTAATTAATCTAGCATGGAGTCTTACGTGTGAATAAAATGTTTGACAAATTGTTTCAATGAAGCCTTTTATTATGGAAATAAAGAAAATAACTGATGCTCAGGATGACAACACGCTGCAAACACTCAAAGTAAAACAAGAACAGGCGAGTTTTGTTTTTTTTAAAGAAAAAGAAATTAATTACCTCACCAACAAATAAAAACACCCCACAGTGACTTGAACTCAAGTGTTGTAGAACTTTGGTGCTTAAATCAATACTAAATTATGAATGTGTTATATTGAGTGAGGTGAAACACAAAGAAAAACAGATAGGAAGTACAAACAAGATGCCCGCGTAGTTCACACACACACAAACGTGTCCCGATAGGAAAAACAAGACCTGACTGAGAATTCTCACCAAAGGCAAGACAGGGACCTGACAGATCTGAAAGGAGAACAAAAAAGCCAGATACAATGGGTAATATGGAAATTCTCAAACCAAATACTGACGAAAAGTTAAGTAGAAAAATATCCCAATGATACAAACAACATTTTCAGAGAAAGGTCATCATTGAGAGGTTGAGAAGAGTCCACCAAACACTTCTTAGAAAAGGACATTGCACTGAAACCTTCATCATGAGCTCACCATCATCACAAATGCTTACGCGAAAGGAAAATATTTCAATACGCCTGTAAGAGCAGCAGCCTTTCAACTTGAAAAAAATGTTGGAAATGATGAAGTAGTGTATGTCTTTTAATGCATCATGACCATAGAAACCAAGCAATAAAGCAAAGGAGCGTGCGTCCCTTGATGCACCAGAGCCTTTTTTTTTTTCCTTTGTTTCATAATGTTAACTCACCTGGCCATATACGGTCTACAGATATATCGCCCAGTGGATTTTACACTCCGCACTAAAGAGACAATGCTAAAACGTGTGGATGTAACGTTGGAATCGATGAAGACACATTGCTTTTGTGCCTCCGCAGGCAGTAAGGCTTCAGTGCCGTGATGAGGTTCCTCACAGTACGTACGCAGTGCCCCTGTAGTTTTCCATTTAGAGCTGGCCCCTAATACTCAGCACCCATTTGTAGGTTGGAAAGGCGTCCTTTTAAAAAACCGATTTAAAATACTTTCTTTACCAACAAACTATGACATTAACATTGTTTAGCTAAGACAATTTGATATGTGTTTGTCCAGCTTGCGGATCAATGAATGTGAGAAATGTATGTTTCAATTATGAACACTAAAGTCGTTGCGATAACCAAAGCAGCTTTTAGTGTAAACCAAACCTCTACTGGCCAGCCTCCTCAAGTGCTCTCGACACCCAAACCAAACACTTCTTATGGAAACTCCACCCCCCCGAAAAAGGTTATTGCCATGGTAGCTAATGTTGCAGCATTCGGTTTGCGTGGCTCCTCTCAAACGTAGGCACTGAGGTGAAGAGCAGTTCAAAAGAGTCCGGGAAGGTAAACATCGCACCGTCCATCGCCGTTTGTAAATCTGGAGAGAATGGTGTGATTTTAACACTGCCCCCTGCTCCAACCGCTAATCCTATATTCCCTAAAGACACTAACCTCATGGGGGAAAAAACATTAAAAAACATGGCACTAGAACCTTTAACTGTAAGATCCCACACAAATAGAAACAACAAAAAGGGATACCTTTGCAACGGTGTACAATTATGGACAAGTGTGTCCCAAAAAAACAAAACACATTTTGGGCTAACAGCTATCCATATGATAAGCACAACATTACAAACAAAAAATACAAAAGTATTTAACAACATCGGTCAAAAGATGGAAAACTATAATGCTATACTTACTACTAATGGTTTAACAGTTGTAGCTGAAACACTGTATGATAATAAATAATTTTCTTATTTGGCAAATAATAAAAAGAGATAAGGAAGAGGGGAGGGAAGAGAGAGAAGATAAATGGCACAATTTATCTGAGCTTTCAGATCAAATTATTAAACGCAAGGTTCACAATTGCAAACGTACTCCTTTGTCTAAAAACAAATAAATTCTACATATAATGAAAGCAGAAAGAAACATCTATATAATGGCACAAGCATACTGGGAGAAAGAGAATATTATGGAGACGTTAACTCAGCATTTGATAATCAAAAAAACTTGTATATCAAGATTAATTCTCACTTGAAAGCATATTTTTCGTGAAAAGACTGTACTCTGGAAATGTGCCATGTACAAAATATCTCCCCATATAAACAACATTCACACAAGGCACTTCTCAGTAAGAAGAGAGAATCACAGTCCTTCCTACTACCAGAAACTGCCTGCATAGCAACAATACGCGGACAAAATCTTTTTCAGACTTTTGTGTGGTTCCACAAAATTTCAGACAAAACGTTGTTGTGTTTTTTTTTTGGTTTTTAAAATAAGCACTTCACCGAATAATAAAACTTGGTTGGTTTTGAAAATAAAGACCAGAGTTCATTCCTCTTAGCATTTTGTCCCCCGACCTTATCAACTCTCTGTACACTTTCTGGCGGTTTTTTTTTCCGTCAAACACAGTGCTCCTGGGATATTTTTCTTTTTTCTGACGGCACTCAGAAGGCAGCCGGTCACCGGGAGAGGAGAGCGGGGTCACATGACAGGTTTTTCCACAGTGAGACTCCAGGGCGTCCCCCCTTGGGGCAGAGACAAGAGGGGCACGTGCGGGAGGATCTGCCTGAGTCTGAGAGACGTGGTTGTGGAAAGAGAGGGGGGGGGCTAGAGGGGAGGAGATGGAGAGCGCGGGCGGCGCTGGGCTGCGTCCTGCTACCTGCCTCTCAGGTTCTGCAGGACCCCGTAAACGTCTTCTTCTTTGCTCAGTCCCTCGAAGAAAGGCAGCAGGTCCAGGAGCTCCGTGTCATTCATGTCATCAAACCAGGATTGGACAGGGACCTTTAGGAGACAGGGAGACCACCCTCAGTTAGCTTTCACTACTTAGACTTGCTGACAGGATATTCTAAACTTTTCAATGATAGTTATAGTATGTCATAGTTACCATGTCACAATTATGGGAAAAAGGCTAGTGCAATTATGGGAAAAAGGCTAGTGCAAAAGTTTGCAGTAGATTAAAAAGGGGAATGTAAAATCAAGTTATTTTTAGAAGGGACACCAGGCTTAATATTAGGGAGGGGGTTAGGGCTGAACGATTAATCGATTTGAAATCGAAATCGCGATTTGAAATCATGCGATTATCAAATCGCAAAGCCTGCGATTTTTTTAAACTTTTTTTTTTTTTTTTTACAATTTCTTTTTTTCGTTGGGTTGCTTAAAAACAAATATCGCAATTCGAATCGCAATATTTGTCAGAAAAATCGCAATTAGATTTTTTCCCAAAATCGTGCAGCTCATATGTTCAACAGTCAGCAGCTTATAGTTCAGCCAGAGCCATGTATCAGATCAACTAGATCAGAACTAGACTAGAGGGCGACTGTGGCTGTGAGGGAGTGTGGTCGTCTTTCAACCAGAAGGTTGTGGGTTCGATCCCAGCCCATGCAGTCAACATGTCGATGTATCCTTGGGCAAGATACTTAACCCTGAGTTGCTCCCGATGGCATGGCCAACGGTGTGTGAATGTGTGTGAATGTTAGGTCCTAGAGTAAGGTACACTGCTCTGTATGAATGGGTGTGAATGGGTGAATGACATGTAGTATGTAAAGCGCTTTGAGGGGTCTTAAAGACTGGATAAAGCGCTATATAAGTNCTCATACTGTCATTATCTAGTACCTCGTTGCAGATAACACACTGTAGCAGATGATTATTTGAAGCTAGGATTTTCATGGACCGGTCCTGATGATACTCCACTGCTACAGTGTGTTATCTGCAACGAGGTACTAGATAATGACAGTATGAGACCATGTAAACTCCGGCGTCATATTGAGACGAAACACCCATGTTTGGTGACCAAGCCACAGGAGTTTTTTGACCGGAAGCTCAAGGAATTGCAGTCACAGAAAACTAGTCGTAAACTA
>NW_011368459.1:114194-115915 GCF_000735185.1 Notothenia coriiceps | reverse complement strand
TTCTACGTTGAGATCGCAGACCCATGCTCACAGCGTTATAAACCTTTTTCTTACTCAATATCAAACCACACTTGTTGTTTTTACTTCGGCTGTGAGTGTTTGTGTGTGCTCATGATGAGTTTCACTTGTTCTAGCTCTGGGGTTCCCAAAGTGTGGGAAGGTGAGCCTCTCCTCAGAGAACATAATCACAGCCGTGCCCCCCCTCCCAATTATTATTGCTATTATTATTATTATTATTATTGTTGTTGTTGCTATAATGCAGGGGTATTCAATTGCATTTCAAAGAGGTCCAATAAGAGAAAATGTCATAAAATGCTCTGTTTTCGCTACCTTTCTCTTTTTTGATTGGCTGAGCATCACCTCCTTAAAACATTAAACAATAGCTTTTTTGAACCTCTTTATCTTTATGTTTTAAACATGTTGAGGTTAAGGATGGCAGCTTTCTCATACGTTGCACTCGGAGAGAAATAGGTTCGACGGAGANTTACAAATCAGATATTAATGTGTAGAACTACAATATGTGAAATAATATAGTGAAGATGTGAAGTTTTATTCATGTTTTCACATAATTTTACGGGATATTGCTATATTATTTCACATATTGTAGTTCTACACATTAATATCTGATTTGTAAAACATCATAGACAGAAACGTATATATCCGTCATTTAATGCTAAGCTATTGAAATTCTGAATCCATAGATGTGTCTCCCATCACCCAAAACCCCTGACTAAAATCAGTAATATCTTTAAAAACTACAAGTCCTTTTCTATCAGCTGTGCACCGTTATGGTAAATATAGCCTATCTACCAATTGGATCAAATATAAAGTCAGCAGAATTAGTGTTGATACTACTAAGAGACGTATTGTGTGAAAAGAAATTGAAGATGTTGTTTAATTGCTGATATATTTATGATCCACGACACGTATTCAGTTTCGGCGGCATTTCTTCCAGTTTGTCCAAAGGTCTTCTAATCAGGGCTCTATAAATAAAGAACTACAGCAGATATGTAATATTTAATGCAGCCGAACCGTGTATTGCAATGCCGTCATGTGATGACTTTCAAAGAGAAAAGCAAGCACACTCGGAATAAAGTATTATTATTATTTTAAATATTTTCGGATTTCACATCGCATAAACACCATATCCCAAGGTGCATTGCGGCTAAAACATCCAATCATCAAGCTTCAGCGATAGCTGAGGATTATGGTTAGTTCGATGTTTTAGCCTATCAAAACCCCTGAAAAAAGAAAGGTGTCTCAGAATCGGAAAAAAATGGGAAAAACACAAAAGCATTGTACACAATTTAAACCAATTAATGTCGTGTAATTAACAAGGATAAACTGATGTTTTTTAGTGGATGAGTACGGCAGATATCAATGTGTAATCATTTGACAGTGAGGGGAATACGGTTTTATTATGAAAACTTCGAGACCGGAAAGTCTGTTTTCACCCCGTGAGGGTTGACGCTAACTTTACATGGATGCTGCCCTCAATAGAAATGAATAGGGGGAAAGACGTAGTATATACACGTTCTCCTGGTGAGACCTCAAATAATCTTCGTAATATCTATTAAACTATAGATCCAACACATCCACTGGACATGGATTCTAAAAGTAGAATACACTTCTCGCTAGAAATCTAATCAAAAAGCATTTTAATGGCCAAACTATCCTACAATTTAGGATTTTACAGAGAGGGTTATTTGAAAATAAACGAC
>NW_011368459.1:106576-113911 GCF_000735185.1 Notothenia coriiceps | reverse complement strand
GTTTCTGGTGTCCTTTGACAGCTCTTTGGTCTTGGCCATAGTGGAGTTTGGAGTGTGACTGTTTGAGGTTGTGGACAGGTGTCTTTTATACTGATAACGAGTTCAAACAGGTGCCATCAAGACAGTTAACAAGTGGAGGACAGAGGAGGCTCTTAAAGAAGAAGTTAAAGGTCTGTGAGAGCCAGAAATCTTGTTTGTTTGTAGGTGACCAAATACTTATTTTACGGAGGAATTTACCAATTAATTCTTTAAAAATCAGACAATGTGATTTTCTGGAATTTTTTTTCTCATTTTGTCTCTCATAGTTGAAGTGTACCTAGGATGAAAATTACAGGCCTCTCTCATCTTTTTAAGTGGGAGAACTTGCACAATTGGTGGCTGACTAAATACTTTTTTGCCCCACTGTATGTGTTTGTGTGTGTGTGTCCCAGCATCTGTAGCCTGTTATTGTCTCATTATACCGCACTGTGAATGAATTAAAAATAAATATATAAGTCGTCATGAACACATCTGTCCATCAGACAGAGTGCTGCTGTGCCTCCTGTTATCATTAATGGACGTCTCTTTAAAATGACCGTTCAGAGGAGAGGAGTTCTCATTTCTCTAACCGCCTGCTGTTTCCCCTCCTCGACTCTTCCGCTCGGATCTCCTGTGGTGACTAAGACACAAGGATAGGAGTCGAGGAGAGGAAACTCGAAAATGAGATACGGCCTATGTTTACTGAAGGTGTGTGCATCCAAAGGTCACGAGGTTAATGGTTATATTCCTAGGAACGGCTTAATAGTCTCAGCCACTAACCGCTATCTGCCTTTTACTGTTTGCATATAATAAAGTGGTCCAATAAGGCACCTGGTTTAGTTATTGAGCACTATACAGTCAATATACAGTCGTACTATTCCGCATGGTACCACTAGATGGGATGTGGAGTTTATTCAGGCGTACCAGATTACTGAAACTGTTTTGGTTAAGTGCTGGAAATAAAAAACACTGAGGCACATTCAAGTTTTAAACTTTTATCTTCATCTTGATTTACAAAAAGAAGAAGTTGTGATGATTTCACATAAAATAAACTCTTTCTATGACTAAAATTACTGATGGATACAAAGCACATCGTTTTTTAACATTGGCTAGTGTTTCTCCAGAATTCATAAATTGGTCATTTTCAATACAAATATTTGAATAGACAAAACTGACCCAAAAATTAGGGACACAAGCCGCATTTTAAAAATGAAGATCCAATGGCATCGCAAACTGAATTATTAAAACACTAGTGCAACTCATACAAAACAAACATTTGGAAAACAGTCTTTGTAATGTACGCAAGAGGATAAGGGCCAAATGTAATAGAACATGTTGGGATCTGACGGAAATTGAATTTTGTTTTAGTTCTAAAAAGGTCTGTGTATTTTCGAATTCTAGCGCACTCGAGCTGGTTTCTCTGAAATTACCTACCCCACCTTCAACGTCAGAATTGTGAGAATTTATTATTCAGACTTTTTTCTCAGAATTCTGACTTTGATCTCAGATTTCAAAAACAAATTCACTTTTGGTAAGATCTCCAAAAAGGTTTCACATGTGGCCCTTATCCTCTTCCGTAGTAATGGGAGTCTTTTGTGCACCTTACCAATCCAACTGATGTCCGATTGCAGATGAAGTTTGTGTCCCTTGTTTTGTAGACTGATTTGTTGTTTGGAGTTAAAACGACTGGAATCAAGCCAATAAGTTAAGCATAAACTAAAACTAAGGAGCATACAAATACATTTAAAAGCAGCTGGAACTTGGCTGTGTGATGCAGGTCTTTGGCGGTGACGTTCTCAGTTGGCATCCGTCACCATGATGTATACAAAGAGTCCAGCTGAGGGGAGGACGTCTCCGTTCTTATTGAGCAGCGGCACATGTCTGTATCCTGCGTCGGAGCATAGAGTGGTGACAGTCAGTCATCAGAAAATATGAAGAGCTCTTTGTCGCAGAGTGTCAATTGACTTTTCTATGCTCGGCCAGAGATGGGATAGTTCCCGTCTCTGTTCATTAATGAAGGGTGGAAACCAACGACAATCAGTGATTTTGATCAAACTCACCCATTCTTAAGCTGTTGAATGGGAGCGTGTACTGCCCCACAAACTCATTAGAAGTCGCCGAGTCGTGGTCTTCGACGGTGAAGCGCACCAGGGCCAGCTCAGGCACGTGCACGTTAAACTCCATGTTCTCATTCCATTCTGGGTTAAAACCTTCGACAGGAAAAATAAAGTGACACGTTATAATTACTGATGCATTCCTCGAATTCTTGGTGATCTTTCCACCTGCCTCTTCTTCTGCTTTAGAGGCTTTCCTCGTTCCCACAATGCATTTGTAAACAGCCCCCATGGCCGTACATGTGGTTAGCTAATAGTTTAACATGAAAAGGACGTATCTCAGAGTAAACAGGAAGTAACAACTGATGCCAAATCTTATATTTTCTGTGGCTGCATTGCATTCTGGTCTATTGAGGCCAGTAGCTGTAGAGACGCCATGTTTCTAAAAGGATGCTGAAGACACGACAAATAGTTTTTTCTTTATTTCACAACATTAACATTATGAAACTGTGTTGAAAATAAATAATTTACATTGGCTATGTTAAATGTAAAGTATGCCTTCAACCTGAAAAATTAAGATTTATTATTATTGCAGATATACATATCATTTTTACAAAATATAAATATATGGTTCTAGAGGGATTATTTTCCTTAGATAATAAAGCATTTAAAACATGTTGTGAAATATAACATCTAACTTGAATTAATGTTAACTTTTAAAATGTATAAAGCATGAGAGGTATTGGAAATATTCAGATAATACGGTCCAGAAGCAATCTCCTCCAGTCAGCACTGGAATCGTATTCTACCAAAAGTATAATACAAAGAACATGAGTGTAGCTTAATGTACAAAAACAGGCTGCAAAGCAAATGTAGAATTTGAATATCAACGTACTCGATTTAAACTTCAATCTTTAAAGAAAGTATACCTCCAAGAGATCAGAAAAAATGCTATCTTTAGTTAAAAAACGTGTGTATTGTGTTTTAAAGGGGAAGATACCATTGTTATCGATAGCACTGGTCTTTGCCTCTGCATTATCATCCGGCACTCCGTACACCTCCACCCTCACCAGCGGGTCCACGATGGAGGATTTCTTCTTGCTCAGTTTGGGGAGCTGCTGGCCTGAAATAACCTGAAGACAGGTTGCCCAGAACATGAAATCCTTTCTTCACCACAGCAGGATTTTAAAGGGATGGGACAGTGAGTTGTGTTTTATAACAGCTCACCATGATGTGGAGTGTCTTGTGCTGCAGCCAGTCTCCTCGGGTCAGTGTGACGGGGTCAAACTCTGAGGCTGGGTCCCTCATGTAGGCCGGTTTCAGGACGTAGCCGCTCTTTCCGTTAATAAGGAATCTGCCCTGGTTTACGTCCATGTCTGTGCAGGTTGTCTGGAAGTTAAGAGCCACTGAAAAGGAGGGAAGGTACAATGATGAATCAGAAATAAGAAGCTGCTTCCCATTGGTTAAATGTCAGAGTGGACTGTACATGTGAGAGTTTTTAAATCCCTTCCCGTGTCTGTATTACATACCGACTTGGCAGCCGGCGCTCCACAGAGGCACGGGGCTATAGTTGGAGGAGTTGGTCCTGGAGCCGGCTGGATATATGCGACTCAGCTTCTCCACGTTGTGATGGATGTAGGCATTAGCTGCAGAGGAAGCATGTAGGAAGAGTTATTTACAGAGTTTTTATATCATCACAGACACTTTATTACATTATGTGCCCTTTATTCTGAAAGAGGTGCCATAATAACTATTATCACCAAGCGAGGACAACTGGTGTCATCTAATGTTGAAATCCTTTTAGGTTTGCACAACTTCTCAGTAAATTTGAATCAAAACAGCTCTAAAAAATGTCAATACTTTTTGTGGTGGCCATGTAGGATTTTAAATACATAATGGTTTCCAAGTCAGCCCTAATTCAGAACTTAAACCTACAATATGTAATTATCTGCCACTAAGGGGCACTCATTTTAAGATAATAACAAAAGGCGGAGTTTGTTGGCACTGTCCTGAAGCCCTGGTTAGGATTTCCTCATCGTTCATTATTCAGGAGGTGTTTAACTGGAGCCGAATGATCTACAGAGATCTCCTCCTCTCCAAAACAAACAAACCACGTGATTAAAACCAGTAAAAACTCTAAATGGAGCAGTTTCGCGTAAAAACATCTGTGTTTTCCTGATGCGGGTTGGCTTCTGATGCTAACTCTTTCTTGGCTTGTCTCTCTGAACATGTGAGATCCAGATGTCAGATGACTAAAATCATGCAATAGGTTGAAATATATAGTTAAAATCCACTAAAGTTGAAATAAAAAATGTAAGGCTATAGAAAAATATTTGTGTTTTAAAACTGAATAAAAAGTCAATTTAGGACAGCTTCTGGCAGACCATGCTAGCGCTTTTAATTCACCCAAATAAAAACATTGCGTTGATTAAAACAACAGATTTGTCTATGTTTAAAAGTAATCTTAGAACCACATTCACATGAGTCTAAATATTTTTTGACATGTTGCATATTATACATTTGAAAAGTAATCTATTGAGGTTTGAATAGAAAAATGTATGTTTCTGAATACTAAACTACTAAACCTAAATTCTCTCTTACCCGACTCCGCTGCCAGCTCTAAGGCCTTGTTCTCCTTGAAGGACGACATCTCGTAGAAGCTCAGGTGTTGTCTGGCGTCCTCGAAGCCGTGGAAGTGGACGCTCTTACAGTAGACCACCATGTCGGACAGCGCCTTCGCCAGCTTCAGCTTCTTTTTCTCCTACAGAATCAATGTGAGTTCAAAAGTCTTGTAAAAATGTGTAAACGGAGATCATTTATTTACTCTCCTGATGCCATTACCCCACCTTCTTTTTCTCTTGCTCCTGATCTTCGTCGTCTGACTCTTCCTCCTCCGTCACGTCCTCTTCTTCATCTTCAGTGTTATCAGGAGCAAAAGTGGCCTCCAGTTTGTTTAACCTCTTTCCTTTGATCAGGAACTTTCCTTTCAGCTCCTAGAGGCGCACACACACGGTCATAAGGATGCGAGTAAGTAGCGGGAATAAGAACGTTTTACATAGAAAATAGGATAGGATAAAACCAAAGTAAAATGATACCAATAGATACGATACATACCTCTGGAGATGGAAAGCATTTGGGCATGCCATCCCCCAGGGGGGAGGTGACGAGGTCACTGCCCAGGATGGAGCTCATGTGGTGGGCCATGACTTCCTGCTGCTCCACGCTGCAGTGGTTCTCCAAGGAGAGGATAACCGGGTAATCGGACGTCTGAGAAAACACAGAGAAGTCAGAACAAGACAAACATTTTGCTAAGGGATATTAGTGGGTAGTATACACACCTTAAAGGCATACTCCTTGATGGCTTTGATGGCATCTTTGAAGAGGATCTTAGAAGTGAGTGTGTAGCCGTGGTAGATCTCCGGCTCACCTTCTGACCCGTCCCAGCAGTCCAGCTCCACACAGCGGCAGCCCTTCAGCAGAGCCCTGAGAGAGGCACAGCCAACATTAGGGATTGAAGAAATGCTCTGTCAGGCTGCTTGAGAGCAATCGTTGATAAACCCTTAAGGAGGCCCTATTATGCCTTGGTGACATCACTATGTAACACTCACGCTTCTATTGGCTAGCGCTCCACACATTGTATGGAATAGGCTAAGGGGGGGGGACATCTCTAAGTGGTTGACCAATCGCAACAGAGCCGGCCAGCTAACCAATCAGGGCAGACTGGGCTCAGCAAAAAAGAAAAAAGAAAATCCTTTTTCAACATTAAAGCATGAAAACATGTCACAGTAGAGGCATACAATATAATTATTCACTTCAAAATAATCTTTGAGCATTTGATGGTTAAAAAGAAAACTATAGAACTATGAAAAAATGCATTACATCAAATTTCTCCCAGAGAGATCCCCACTTTTTGATTCTCCCTGAGTTCTTTCATCTCCCTGAGTTAATCGTTGGGTTTTCTTTTGAAAAGTTATTCCATTTACGCTGAGAGGGTCTAAGAGCAGTGCTGTAGATTCTGTAATGTTCTATGAGACAAACATTTTGAATTTGGTAAATGTTTGATATTCTATGATTAGGCATTTCCTTCTGATTGTGGTTGACAAACTGAATGTTTTCTGATCAGAAAAGTTTGCTTTGAAAATAATTTCCGGTACACAGGCCTTAAACTCCTCACATTGGGATATAGAGATAACCAGAGACTAATACATGTATTAATATCTGCAGACTGCAGTGATGTAATCAGTACATGAAGGACAGATCTTTACCTGACATAAGCCTCTGTGCTGCTGGGCCCTTGGAGCTGATCCTCCATGAGGTAGGTGTTGTGGGAGGAGGAGATGAAGTAGTGGTTGAGGGGCTGATCCATGTCCTGGTACACCTCTCTGTGATCGGGGTTGAGGACCAAGGCCTCTGGATGGTGCATGTACATGAGGAAGCCATCTTTGGACAGCAGCTTATTCTCTTTGGCTAAAAGGACACAAGGACACGTCAAAAGTGACAAAGGAGCTAATAATTTATCCAGGAATTCGCAAAAGGTTCTTTGAAAGGATCAGAAAAAAATCAAAAAAAATCAAAATGTATAAACAAATGACCTGATTACACAGGTGCAAAACTATATGGGCTTGTTCGCGTTATACATTTTTACATCATGTCCTCAACTGTGGTGCATGTATGTAAAACATCCATAAAATACATTATAATGAGAAGCACCAACAACACTGAATAGACTGTGTTGACTGTCACTGGATATTGCTTTAGGTTGATGTATGTTGATATTGATAAGCTCTTGACATCAAAGGGCCCGTCTAACTTGTTAGCTGGCTTCCCTGCATGGTATTTGACTTTGTAAATGTTGATCTATCATCAGCAGGGCCGTCCCTCCCTACAGGCCGATCATGCAGGCTGCATGGGGCCTCAGGCCTCACATTGAGCTGACACGCGAGAGAGTGAGAGGTGACAAGGGGAGCACGTCTATAACCTGACACCGTTGCAATGAATCGACATCTGACCAATCACGGCGTTGATGTGGCCACTAGTGCAGGTGAAGAGATGTCGGCGAAAAGACAGTTTCAGTCCAGCGCAAGCAAGAGGGAAAAAAAACAAAACATGAAGAAACTAGAGCATCACTCGAAGGTGGGTTATTGTATGAGTCAAATGTACAACTTGCGAATGTTGTATAAGTCAAATTGCCAATTGCCATATTAAAACATCAGCTGCAATTCACAACATGAAGAACTTACTCATCTCACAATGTCGCTTGGGG
>NW_011368459.1:81779-106531 GCF_000735185.1 Notothenia coriiceps | reverse complement strand
CCAGCTTATGGACAGACAAGAAAGTACCGACACGACCCGAGTAGCTCACCACTCCTACACTGTACACACAAAGACAAATGTGGACGAAAAGAGATTGCTGTATGGGGTTATTGTGCTTGAGTCTGTTGCTAATGCCTCGGGGTTGCCGGTGGGCATGTAACAAATGCATAAGTGCTGCACATACTTTGGTGGCCTCACCAGTTGCCTAGCGACACCTATTGATTAGATACACATAGACTTTTAATAAGACAGTAGTCATATCATTACTAAAAACTAGCTGCGTTCTGATCGATATACAGTAAACGCGAGTCAAGTCTAATCGACGGAGAGAGAAGATCAGACGTTGCCTGACGAGTCGACACGGCAGCTCTGCATGACACATGCAGCGGTGAGCGGAACAAAACACCACACTTCAGGTAGAATACACTCGTAGCTATTTTAATTACCTCTCAAACTACCTAAATTAGTTATAGATATGTTTAGTTTTACTATCGGGTCACTCATTACTGGATCCGCGAGCTGCATGATACTGGTATAATAGATTGCTCGATCGGGCAACCAGCAGGTGAGGCTTCATGGCCCGAGCTAAATACTAGATGGCCCCGGGCCATCGGGCAGTCCTTAATGTCGAGCCCTGTGTAAACATTCCTATCTCTGACAATGTGAATGATGTGCTTTCAAATGACCCCTGTAGTCAGTATTTACATTGTTTACCAGGGCAAAGGGTTTCTTTCTTTTTGGTCTATTTCTAACTTCTGTGGTTTAGGGTTTAGACTATGGTTATGATGCACATTTATCCTACACTGTTTCAATCTGAATGAGCTGTCGTGCATTTTGAAGTGTGATTGTGAACTAGTTAACAAAGCAAGGCATGTGGAGTTTATAGAAAGCTACATTTAAAAAGGTGCATTGTGTCGTTTTTGACAACCGTTAGCAATATGGAGCCAGATGTTCACAATTGGATCACCAGTTTTTTAGTTAATATGGCACATATTAATGCAGCAACAAAGGCAGTAAAGAAGAAGAAGAAGAAGATGTAGGTCACACTGATGTAAACAATGCACTTTAAAGAATCTGCTCTGCAAGCTTTTATGGTGGGTAACAAATCATACCAATATAGTTTTAGCTTGTTGACAAGAAAATACCACAGCATACCTTTAAAAAACACTTAACGTAATGGTGCAGCATGGGTTAATGGGTTAATGTTTTAACTGGACCTTGGCCCAAAAAAAATGTTCACTTCTCTAAGTAGCACTTGGAAAGAATTGGCTTACATAGGAATAACAATGGTTTGGCTTATTAAAAGCTAATCTGGCTGCAAAGTGTCAGCTATACAAAATGTAATAGTGTCCGTATGACAACAAGAAGCCTTTGAATGTTTACGCGTTTCATGGAACCGGATAGAACCTGGGAGTGTGTTGTTACCTGAGCAGGGGGTGCATGTGAGGGGCTCCCTGTCTGAGTGGGAGCCGGCGCTGGAGCCTCCTCCCCCGGCTGGGGTGCCGCACCGGGGGGCTGCAGATGATGTGAGGAGCCATCTGCTGGCGGGAAAAGCTAAGACACACGATTGCAAAATAAATCAGCGGGGTATTTTTGTTGTTTAACAACACACACACACACACACACACACACACACACACACACACACACACACACACACACACACACACACACACACACTTTTGAAGTCATGTCCACTACAAAAGGACTCACCTCCATATTCTCGGAGCCATCCTTCACTCTGGGGGACTGCAGAATGGACATGACAGATTGTCAGGATTAACAACATGCAATACTCCTTTTATCCCCCCAATGTACAGACTGATGTAGGATTGAAGGAATTTGACACAACGGGACTTCAAACACAGGGTCAAACTGAAATCACCGTTTAGAGAACAGACAGTTACATCCCGCACCAAGACATCAATTGAGTGTGAAGAAATGTTGGAGTTTAATACGAACAAGAGATCTGATCAGGTGTCTGGTCTACTTATTCTCATTAGTGGTCCACTCATAAGGGTTTATCCAATTGCTGATGGCAATATATGTGAGGAGGACAGAAACATAATGCATATAGATTTTTCTGGGGTTTTTGTATGGTATAAAATGCAGCAATTAAATAATATTAACAAATGAGACAAAATTGGCTTTATTTCTAAGCGAAAAATGAATAAATAAAATATAACATTTATTCAACACCGTGAATTCTGCACTGTCTATGTACTTTCTTATATTAAAATAATTATAATTTAAGATTAAAACAATTAAACTAAATGAATATCCACAGGTTATAAAAAACTAAATTAAATCCAAAAACGACGATATTCTTTTAAGAACTTAAATGAAAGTAAATGAAATGACTAAACGTTTAAGTCCACTTGGCATATAGAAAATACAAAGTCAATGAGTGGAGCAGCCTTCCCTTGTGTTGCCTTAGTGAAATACTTTTATAAACAATAAATCTCTGATGCCCATTATTGGTCTACGCCGGTTTCAGTTCTCCAGATCATGATCGATTCTTGGATTATTTGCTCAGGGAACCTAAACTTGTTCTATGATGATGCATGAGGGAGAATACATGTTCAGACTAGAAGTCCTACAGCACCATCTGTTGGCCGTAAATAGGCATGGACAAACACATAATATAGGCCTAACAAGTTAAAGGAGGTGACTGTATGGAGACACAGGCATGCAGAGTCTCACCCGCAGAGCCGCCACAGCAGCTTTGCCCTCCTCGCTCTCCTCGTCCAGCTCGTCGTCGCTCCACTCCCAGCTGCCGTCCTCCGTCTTGTGGAGACGGCCGCTGGAGCCGGGAACACGACGGACCTAAACAGAGAAAACAATTAATGAAAAGATATTGACACATTCATACCAAGCCTCTAGGAAGTGAGCCGGGCGGTAAAGTGCATTTTAAGTAAACAAAGGTTTACTTAACAGTACAAACATTGAACAGCCCTCATTTTTATCATTAGGTCCTCAAAGTTGTGAGGCGCTAAAAGTCAAATCCAGAGTTACTTTCCCTAATTTCCCATTCATTAATTTGACTGAGGCGACACGGTGCGTGATGGAGCAGATTGAAGGCAGGGCTTTAGGAAATACAATGCACATGTTTTCCTTCATCCAGGTTTTTTTGTACTTGAGTCAGGCCATATTTGGCTTCATGCGACACTGAAAAACTTTTATAGGAATGAACAAGGCCCCGCTTCTAACGCTGTAACCAGTCCTCTTTATACACCCATGGTTCCAGCTGGGAAATGGCCTAGACACAATAACATAACAATTAAACAATGGTTTAGAGACTAGCGTGCATTCATATTAGTAAAGACAAACCTTTTTGGATCGCTCCGTTATTGTTGGACCTTTGTGTAGAAGACGCTCCTGCAAGTACTCGTTGTTCTGTAACAGAAAAAAAAAAAATGTCTTACTGTCAAGAAACTCTGTGAAACACAAAATATATATTTCAGTTTATTTTAATAACAGTGAAGTACGGCTCACTTTGGCTTTAGTGAAGAATTTATGCTTCAGCAGCTCGGCTGCAGTTGGTCTAAATAGGAGAGAGAAGACACAAGGCTCTTCATTACATTCATTACACAACTGGGGAATCTAACGGAAAGAAAACAAGCACCGCTTTAATCTGGTCAGGGGAGAAGAAAAAAGGCATGAGGACTAACTGACCTTTTTTCTGGATCTTTCTGTAAACACAGAGAGAGCATCTTCCGGAAGGACTTGCCATACTTCTTCACCATATCCTTGTCTGTGATGCCTGTCTCCAGACAGGGAGGGTCGTTCTGCAGAGTCAGCATCAGCACCTGCAGGCACACAGAGGTGGGTTTCAGTCAAATGATGTTGATTCATAAAGGAGTCAACTTTTATCAAAAACAGGAAGAAATGGAGTCCAAAAGTTTATTTGGAAATAAACGCATAATGTCTGGTTTCCTTTAAATAGAAAAGAAAACCAAAAGATTGAGTTTGGTGGTGAAGAGAAGAGACGTTGGGTCGTGGAATATGGTAAATGCAGGCAGGGTTTCAGCATCAGTTCAAGAAGTTTGAATAAGGAGCCAAATGATCTGCAGTGGTCCCCTCTTTTATTAATCAAATGGACAGGAATCGGCAACTAGCTAAAGGCTAACATTGGCTTATTTTTTTTTTTTCTTTCCCTGATAATTAAGATAAAGATATCTTAAATCCTTAATCTGGAAAAACTATAAACTTAAGAATGACAATGATTTAAAATTGTATCGAAGCAAAACCACTTCCTGCAGATAAACACTGACAATTTGGTCGCAACTAAAAGCGACCAAATGAAACTGTCAATTTTCCTTTCCTCTGGGTATTAAAATGGTTGGAAAATGTGGGATAATGTAAATTCATAACTCAATAACATTTCGAAGATAGGTTTAGTAATTTTTAGACATTTAAACGCAGACATTTTACATATCATATCTTAAGGACATTAGCTTTTCCAGCCAGTCACTGCAACAGTCTACAGTCTCTTTCCTTGCGTTGCAAATGATGTCTGAATTCATCTTTACTGTAAAACAAAGCTAAACATTTCAGTTGATCAAGCAGACCGCTGTAGCCAGCAACACTAAATGTGAAAGTAGATACCTGACATTCAGTAAGATACCAGTGCGCGCACACACAAAGTTACCTTCATCGGTGGGTATTTGTGATATGGTGCAGCCCCAGTGGCCAGTTCGATGGCTGTTATCCCGAAACTCCAGATGTCGGCTTTGAAATCGTAGCCGCGGACCTGCGGGTTAAAAACAGAAGCGAGTGAACAAAGCTGCCCAGTCATTCTTTCATCACCGAGGTTATCAGGCATTACTGAGAGAAAACAGATCTAGGAAACAAGCCTCCTTTACCTGCTCCATGACCTCGGGCGCCATCCAGCACGGCGTCCCCACAAACGTCTTCCGGACCTTGTTCCTGGTCATGTCTCCTCCAGCTGATAGAAAGGCACTCACACCGAAGTCTGGAGAAGGATTGGGAATGTATGAGAGGGAGAAAAAGATGAGGAAATCCACTTCAATATTTAGACTAGTAATCTCCCACAAAAAAGGCCTGTCATTTTACATTTACAGACTGAAACAATGAGGACATTGTCCGTTAAGCTAGATACTGTACCAACATTTTAAACTTACAAACAGAGACTGTCTACAAAGGGACTTCAAGCTGTAACTAAGCAGAAGCACAGAAAGAAATATGGTCAAATATATATATATATATATATATGTACCAGCAATTTGCACAAAGCCATCGTCACCAAGAAGGATGTTTCCAGCTTTTAGATCCCTGTGAAGGAAGACCAAGAGAATCAAAACACGAGATGCAACAATTATCATCGTGATCACATTTACACACATGTGCATTTCTTGTTAAATCATCGTTTTGAGACAATATCAGTAGGTTTATTTCTAAAAGACGACAAATGTATTGACATATTAGAAAGAAATGTCCCATCAGTTTTATTTGTATAAGGTCTGATTACTTTCATATGTTATTTATGTCACTTTAAACTGTTACTAGTCTTCTAGCCATGGTCGTGTACTTATTTGTCGATGTGGTACTTCTAAAGGAATTCTGATTCTATTAAGACCATTAGGAAAAACCCAAGAAACATTTATTTATATTATATTGAAATTAATTGGGAGTTCTTAAAATTGAATACACACACCTTTACATTTGTGTATATAGACACTAATTAATGGTTTAAAATAAATCGATTGGTATTGACATAGTATTGATAGATAATTCATCTTTATAATAGGCCTTAAAGAGACCCTTTTATGCTTTTTCAGGGTTTGCCCTTTCCTGTTGTGTGTTATATGGTTTGTTTTGCCTGTAAATAGTCTGTTAAGGCTAAAATCCTAATATGTTCATGGTTATACTTTATAAACATACAACGGAAGTTTCAAGTAAGGCAAAGTTACAAAAATGTGTGTATGTGTGTTCATTCTGGTTCTTAGTAGGAATGAATCAGCAGACAAAGGGGAGTGGTGAGGCTGTGCACCGTGACTCAAATTAACTCTTCACTCATGTGCTCGAACATGTACCTTTGATCTTCCCCATTTTAATCCACCTGATTTCTGTTTGCAAAAGTATGCACAAAGACGGGAATGGATTAGCCCGGCCTCAACCTTTCACAAGCCCTCTTTCTCTCCTGCTTAGGTATAAGTGAGTTAGAATCAGCAGCTGCTCTCTCCGTCTAATGAAAAGCTGCGCACTAAATGCAATTAAAACATCAGCAAATCAAGTGATAATTGGACTTATCCAAAGAGACACATCTTGATTTTTAAACTATGACCAAGACAGTTGAAATGAGCTGTTCATTTGAAACAACTTGACAGTGAGGCTTTTTTCTCAGCAGGTAGTTCAGTGTTCCTGAGCGGGGCATTTATGCAAAACAAACCTGTTCAATTATACATTTACACTGTATTAAATATTGAAGCAGCGAGTTCAAGCCACGCGCTTATATGCAGAGATGAAAGTCTGAGTGAGCAGAGGGAGGAGTGAGTGATGAACACAGAGTGCAGTGATAACACAGCGGTTGTGTTGCAGCCTGCACACACATCATCAGAACTCACCGGTGAATCTGCCCGTTTTTGTGAAGGTACTCCAGCCCCTCCAAGACTTCTTTCAGGATACTGGCAATGCTAGCCTCGTCCAACACTCCGGTCTTGTGCTCGCCGCGAGAGATGATATGCTTGATGATGTCCAACACTGAGCCTGAGGGAGAGGCAGAGGATCCGTCATAAATAAGGCTGATGATAGGAGGAGGGGTTCTCCAGTTTGGCGAGTAGTTCAAATGACTGGCATTTATCTGGTGGTGGTTCGTAAACAAAACTAAATCCAAGTGAATGCAGCTTAAAGAAGGGATAGGTGATATTACTATTTTTATGTAGAGCGTCAAAACTTTATAAAAATGTCTCTCTGATGGAAATGTTTCTATATTGTTTCAATCCCAATGTTGAAATCAACAAACTAACTTTATTACGGCAAAATGTAGGCAATTTAGACGAAGTTTAAAATTCTAATCGTGGCTCGAGATGCGCGGTTTGGTTAACATGTAGAGGACACAACTTAGCTCTTACTTCTGTTTGGCTACACAAAGTTTGATACACACCAAAAACCCTTATCTAAAATGTTGACACATGCCGGTCCTCTGTGCAGGAATATTTTGAGTGCAGGCTATTTGTTGTCAATAACTGTAATGTGAGTTTTTCCTTTCTACATCTAACAACACACAGAGATACGTTTCCAATGTTTTGTTTATGAAACCTTATGTATGAACAGTATCTCTGTTATATGACATAAAGTGTTAACAAAATAGTCTGAAGTGCAAGTTACTTGTGGGTTGGGTCCACAATCAGTATAAAAAACCAGTGCTGCATTTGACAGCTGTTGGTGATTTATATTGCCTCTATCTTAACAGGTATATTTAGATAAGATAAGGCAATGACTGTATCCATTGAATTTTTCTTTAGAGTTTTGCCTGTTTATTTGCATTTATGATCTTAATACAAATGATTATGTCAAGTCAATTCCCACAGGAGTATACACAAATTTGGATTTAGGTAGTTATATAGATATAAAGATAGGATGTAAACATTAATGTTATATAAACTGTACAACATTGTAGCTGTTTTAGAATGATCTCAGTGTTACGTCAAGTCGGTTCGTGTAGCCCGTTATCCAGAATATGTCAAACTGCTCTCTGGTGACTTACCAAACCTTTAGTCAAAGTTCAAGCTGAGGATCATTTGTGGTCTTTTCAAAAAACTAGTAATGAGGTATGACAAAGAGAATCAAAGTCACGGTGAAGATAAGAGTTAGCCAAGTCAGAAGCAACCGTTCTTGAAAGCACTAACCTCCACTGAGCAGCTTCATCACCAGCCACAGCTCATCCTTCACCACAAAGGAGGTATAATAAGACACGATGTTCGGGTGGTGGCACTGGCTCATGGCCTGGATCTCTTTCTGCACGGAGGAGGAAGAAAGGGATACACGGTCACACAGGGAGCTGTTACGGTACAAAGCAAATCACTAACCAAATATTGATGTTATACTTCAGCAGCTCCGTCACGCCGGATCTCAGTGTCAATCCTAAAGCAGGAGTAACAGAGACCCAGACGGCGGAGTTACCTGCATTACATCACCACTAAGCCGTTAAGACATGAATGACAAAGGTGAAGTCCAGAGAGAAAGGGCGATGTAAAGAAATAACTCAGATAGCGTATATTGCAATGACACTATGTGACAGTCCTTTGAAAGCAACAATGGAGCTTGAATGATGAGAAATGAATATTTCCCTTATGAGAGGCAGAGTGTAGGATAAAGAGGGAATGTATTAGAGGACATTGAATATAATATCTATGACAATGATTGAATTAGTGAATATTCACCTGAAACTAAGAATTGCTTTTGTTGGATCAGAACTACACTTGTTTTTTTTTATATCCTATTTTCTTTCAAGTTATTTGTATGAAAGTGCAGGATATATAAATATAAATTTTGGGTCATTACAGACAAGGACTCATGTCTGTTATAAATTATTGTTTATTTGTAGTAGAAGTGTGTTCTTGAGGCATTGTCAATGTTGTGTTCGACTTAATGGTTGTTGACTATACTTGATTGTTAAGTAAGAGTAAGTATGACCTTATGAGTGCGAACCCCAGGAAGAATAGCCGATGCTTATGCTAGTGCTAATGGGGATCCTAATAACAAAAAGAAAAAGGTCTCACTACCAGGTGTATTTTGTTGGTTTAAATAAATCTTACACACTCAACCTTTAAGTTCATGCAAATTAGTTCCACTGTTGCAAATCTGAAGAATATACGCTCAAAATGTAAACAAAGTAAGCTATTTATATAATGATGTCTCTATTTGATAGAGACATCATTAGATAGAGGCATCAACCAGAAGAGATCCAACTTGTAAAAAAGTAGCCATATCTTTAATACTTATCCTATTTATGCCTATAACTGATCAGTGTTGTAAATAATTATTAGGACTTGTGCTTCATGGTATTGTTCAAAATAATATATAATTTAAATTTGCATTCACAATCTATTTGTATTATTGATTTGACTCAGTTTTAGCACTTGGTGGTTCTTGTGGTATCAAGCTTTTGATCTGTCCTTGACTAATCTAACCCCACACCACTCCCAACAATGTGACGTAAAGAAAATCTGGACTGCAGATACTGGCTCACAAACTGACACAGGTCCTTACCAGGAGCTCATCCATGCTGGTTTGACATTTCTCCAGGTTGATGCGTTTGATGGCCACCTTCTCCTTTCTCGGCTTGCAGTACGCTGCCTGGACGACTGCAGTGGCTCCACTCCCTGAGAACAACATAAAGTGTGAAACCCTCTCACTGTAGGAGCCTTCACAGCCTGAAAGCTCAACTAAATGTGTATGAGAATCTGCTGAATTTGAGTAGTTTCTATTATCGAGGACTAAGGAATTGTACAGTATTATACACTACTGTAATATGCAGTCTTAACTCTTTTGATCAAAGCCATTAGTCACGGTACCTGGACTAAAGCATGAATGGCTCACTGTAATCCGTGTCCTACCTTCAGCAAAGAGCACCACCCTCCCCAACTACTAACGACTCTTAACGCACTACAGACTAAACGCGTTAGCTAGCCGTTTAGCTCCATGCTAACTTGCTAGGCAGCCACCACAGCTCGCCAACGAGCAGAAACCTAATTAAATAATGTGGCCTTGCTATATGGAGACTCTGCAGAGCTGTTAACCTTCCTGCCATGTAGCTACGGGCTGGAACTGGCCTTCTGTTAGCTAAAGACATGCAATGCTACTCGGCTAGTTTGGCTAGTGGCAGCCGCTGTAGAGACAGGGGAGGCTAGGGTGCTAGCTTTAGCAAGCTAAGCTACTCACCAATCACCTCATTGAGTTCGTAGTCATCCCTGTCGATGGTCCAGGATTGAGAGGCCTGGTCGTCTGCCATGGTGTCGTTGTTTGAAATGTGTAAACACTGCTTCTAAAGAGGAACAGAGACGCTGTCTGGAATATTATATTTGTGGTTACTCCATTCGGCTCCGGTGATGCTGGCTGATGCTGTTCCGCTGACAACTCCTACCGCTCTTGTCAACACAACCTTACGCACGACTGACGCAGTGTGTTACGTACGAACTCAGTGAGAGCGAGGGACGGAGACATCGCCATGTTGAGTGTGGCAAAGTCTGCTAAAAGTTCCTACAATTCGGAAACACGATACAAAAAAGGTTGACGACAGTAATAAATGGATATTCTTATGTTCCTCTCTTGCAAGTGTGCTGAGTATATCCAATAGAGGGCGCTAATGCTAGATACATTACTTTTTGAAGGGGATAATTTAGATTAGTCTTAAAAAGTATATAGGAAATACCATAGGTGGGAGTCTTGTTCTGGTCATTTATTCAAGTAAAATAGCAATGACAAGTAAAGGCATTGCATTCAAAAAGTGAAAATGGTATGAATTATGCCATTATTCCAAATTATGTCAGTGTCGTACTACATTTACATTTAGATAGATGTTATAGCTGGGCGAGGTGGCTGATCTTAATTGTTTTGTATGATGCTGTGTAGTAGGTGGTCTATCACGCTTGATTTTATTATACAACCGTTGTATTTTTTTAGGAAAAGGATAAGTAACTAAGCTACTTTTCAGGCTAATTGAATCCTTTAATTTCCTTTTTGTAATTCGGAACGTAAAGCGTCAATCATGCAGTATTCATACACTTAAGACAGTTGTTTATTGTCTTTGTATTTATTGTTTCCGATGTTACTTCCTCTTTGGGCTTTATCCTTTTGTAACCCAGGTATTGCATAATCCATGTCACTGACTCAGTGCCATGAGACTTGAGGATGTTTTGGGAGAGGCAGCAAAGGATGGTAGGGTTGGTGATTAGTGAAGTTAATGTAGAAGGTTAACCAGGTTTGCAGTAGATGGCTGGTAGTTCATCTTTATTTTTCAAAGTGATTCAAGTATCTAAATGACTTTTTTACCTTTTGTTGTGTTGTTATCTGTATATTGTGGGCAATAAAAGGAGCAACATTTCTTTTTATATACCTTTGCTTGTCTACTGTTTAGAACCCATTGACCAGTTCATCTCCTTTTTCTTTGTTGGGTATTTAATGATTTGGACCCGTGAAAGACAGATCACTTTTTGAAATCAACTCAATTGAGTGCCATTGTTGTAACTTCAATCATCTTTTGTGATAAACCTGTATCACACACAGTGTGTTATATTGCATCCCATAAAGCTATTAAACACTGGGTAGGAGTGTGTTAGAAGGGCCTGTTCTTACTTGTTGAACAAGCAGAGAGACCCAGCAAAGGCACAGACTTCACCATAAAGTTAGTCTCTCACCATTGTTTGTCTGCAGTGCATTGAAGTATTTTGTGAGACATTTCATGCACTGACACCATATACTGTAAGGCTGATACACACATCTTTGCTGCAAAAGGTCATCTCCTGGTCTACCAAAAACACATCGACTAGTTTTGCCATGCAGATGGAGTTCTTTGTTCTTCTGCAAGACCTCGGACAAAGACAAGGATTGCATACAAACTAGTCAGAAAAGGGACAAAAGCCAAATGTCCTGTTTGAGATTATTGTGCAATAAAGTAGTCTGTTGCACATGTTTTCCTGCATGTTTCTCTGAACCTTGTGGGGTTTGTTGTAAGTGGTCAGTCTTTGCCCGGAAGCTCTCCCCCTGATGCTGCATTAAAGCTCACTCATCCTGATGCTGACAGTGCGCTGAGGATAAGCCAGGCCTGAAAGGGAAGTGCTGAGAGCCACAAGAGCCCCAACACAGCAGTGATTGCAGTGCTATTATCCTGCCAAGGCTAAGCTGCACATGAAAAGGAGAGGAGAAAAAAAAAATCATCTGTCCCATTCAGTGTAACCAATATGCTCCAATTCACTGTGAACTGTGTGTCCGGGCAGCTAGCCAAGTCTGCTGTGCAGCCTTCTTCATCGTGTTTACCTTGTGTTCAAATGAGGAACAGGTGCCTGCATAAAAACACAACACAGCCAAAGCCATAGTCAACAGGAAGTGCTTGGAAATGTCCACTCCACACTATATGAGTATTTATTAGAAAACCTGATCTTATGGGCGGTTCTCAGGTGAACTTCCCCTCTTTCTCACATCTAGAGTTTGGGTGAGGAACTGATACCTGGAAGTGTTTGACAGAGCAGCATTATAATAAGGCTTCCTTACCTGTCAGCAGGTGCTCAGAAACACCAGTGTGGCCTGCTTTAACTGCTGTAAGTCTATGTTAAGACTAAGGTGTAACCTAACCTGTTGTGACATCAGTAGGGCTGGCTTGTCAAACCGGTGTTGGAGCTTGCAGGCGTGCTGACATTATTCACTGCCAGGGAGAAAGGTACCTGTGTTGTCCTAACACTCGAGTTAACCATCCCAAACTCAAAGTGTCCTTCACTCATCGCGCACATGGAAAGAAGGAACAACTTTAGATGATCAAGTAAAAGGAGGACTAAAATCTAACTGTGTAAAAAACCGATACAATACAGAAAGCATGGAAACGAACAGGATTGAAAATAAAAACAACGGTAGGACGCTTTTTTTGTTTGATTTTGCTAATTGAAGTTTGTTCAAAATGGTGTGGAAGTAAATTGCAATGGGTGTTTATAATTTCTTACATTTTAAATGTTTGCAATCAACACTTTGATAGAAACTGGCTGAATTAAGATCACATGCAGATGCTTAAGATTGGTTATACTGTGCCAAAAGGTGTGGCAGCCTAGTTGTTTCACCTGCATGCTTCAAAGAAAAGTGTTGCTCACAGTTGAATACAAACAAACCCCTACTGCAAACACTGTTATCGAAACGGCTCACATTTCTCTCCTCAGAATTAACTGTGTTTGTAGAAAATGGCCGGTTTATTAGCACGCTTTTTAACCCTCTTGTTGTCTTCGGGGGTGGGTTAAAGTGAGTAAATCAGGTTAAATCACAACACCTGACAGTACCGCTATGTCACCACTGGATGGATCCCGAGAGTTAAAACACAGGATCCCAGTTCTTTAATTATAAAGGAACATTCTCACTTGTTCTTTTGGCAGTTGTGGATGCACAGTATTAAGCAGTAACTTTATACCACGCGAAAACTTATTAAAACCATTGTTAAAATGTTATATAATTTGTTCAACTTTATCAATGATGAGATGGACTCACACACTTTAAATATATGATGTATTTCTTTCTGATGAAGCTAACATCAGTGACATGTAAACTGGGATTATTGCCCTGATGCATTGCTACATTTTGCTAACGTTTCTGACACTACAAACTATTTTAGGAAATAAGATAAAGTCATTAGGTTTGTATTCACTATAGTTCTACAATTAAACTACTTTGACCGGCCCACTACACCTTTAATTTAAATATAAGTTTTTGTTTTAGTAAGGTATTTTTTTGTGGTTTGCGGGGGCCTATGAACTTTGAACAAGTGGATCGTTTATTAAAATAGACCTATTGAGTTGGATCTTTTATTTATTATTGTATATATAGTATAAGATTGTATTATATATTTTTTGTTCACATGAAGTCAACAATAACTTAACTACTGTTTCTAACTAGCTTGCCTTTAGTAAACCAAACTGTAGTATTATATAACGCTTTCTTTTTTTTAAAAGTATTTGGTAGTTCTTATAAAAATTGGGTTCCCCAACACACAACTAAACTATAGAAAATCCTTTCATTATCTTCCCTGCCTGGATATTTTTTCACTTTAACTATAGGGTCTTTGGTGTTTTCAAATTGCCGTCAAAATAGGTTAACTTGTTTCCCTTAAATGTGCTATAAAATTACTTGAGTATACCATCATTTAGCACAAGCTGAATGGAGGTTTTAAACCCCCTCCTCTTGCCATGGTGTGTAACATTACACATGGCCGCTGCCTGGCTCAGCTGACAGATAGAGTGAACTTTGAAAGGGGCAGCCTGATACACGCCCTTCCACACACTGGTCTGTCCCTTTGGAAACACAGTCCATTTGTATCAGCACCTCAGGGCAACATGAGCTGCCTGCAAAGCCGACCCAAACTCAGCAGATCTGAGGAATTACTGCGCTATGCCAAAAGCCAGGAGGAGATACAAATTAACCTAAAGCTATTAGGTATGCTGCACTGCAAATATTTTAAGGATCTTTTAGTAACAGATGTGACCCATCCAGGGTCAAACTACATGCTTTGTTGTCACATATCTCAGCTTGTTTTATTGTGTAAGGCTGTACAACTTTGCATGGTAAAGGGCTTTTAATCAGCCAGATTTGTTGCTTGTGGTTTCGTAAATTCACATGCAGTTTTCCGATGAGATGATTGTAATCAAGAAGATAAGAACAGTTTAAGGTTTGAGTTGAGTTCATTGAGTAAATGGGTTTGAGCTGAGTAAGTTTGCAGAAATGAAGTGTTTAATCTTATGGATTGTACTCTCTGCTACTCTGTTAAACAGGTCTGGAGAATGATAGGGACCTCCAGTTCCTCCTGCAGGGGGGAGACCTCCTTAAGGTCCGCTCCTCATCCTGGAAAAAGACCCGCTACTTCAGACTCATGGAGGACTGTAAGACCATGTTCCGGGAATCAAAGAGAACCTTCAAGACAAGCAAGACCTGTGAGTGCTGCTGCAGTACCAGCTTCCCACCTTCATGTGTGTGAGACACACACATGAAACTTGCACACATCTGTGTGGTGTTGTGGTGGACACGTGTCCAAGTCTTATTTATTTATACCTTTTGTGTCTCCTGTGCTGAGACAAGTATGACCGTCTTTTCTCAGATGAGATTTTTCCTTAATGTATTATAAAAGTGAAGGAGTGATCACAAGGCTATAAAAGACTATGTCTAAGAGTCCATTGTATTATCAGACACAACTGTATTGCTCATGATAGGAGGGATATGTTTTGTGGGTGTGTTTATCAAGATAGGGATTTTTTTTATAGTGTTTGAAGGAGTGGTTGTTATGGCTCTCGCTATATGCCCTGGATCACATCCACGTTTTCATCAAGTCTCAGTTTGATAACGGCAGTAAGGTGATGTCTTTTTTTTTTCTATGGCCGCGTGTAAAGCAGCTGTTAAATTGCAGGTCCTATAAGCTTGTCATGTGACGTCAGTAATCTGCAAACATCAGGTTTTTGTTTACCAAAAAGGCTGGTCTGCGGTACCTGAAGACACTAAAAGTACTTCCCTTTTCGTAGTACAAAATAATATTGTATAAGTCCTATGGCAGAATATTATTTTCTAAATGATATCCTGGAATTTTCTTTTATTAATTCGTTTTTTTGTCAGGTTTCTATTATCTAACAGGTTAAAAATAATTTGGCGAAGATGTTCTGCATGTAGGGTTTCTAGCCAAGTCTAATTCGAGACCCCTGTCTATGGTTAGACTTTTCTACACAAAGATTGTGATGCCCTCATTACCAAAAGTACTTCAGATTAATTAAATGCTTAATAAATAAGGTGATTCTCATACAATTTCCATTGTAAGATAAAACTCTTTCTTCAGTTTTGGTCGATGAAATCTCAGCGGTGCGAATGGGACGTCAGTCAGATGGCCTGAGGAAGAACACGGAGGAGAACGTGGAGAGCCGCTGTTTCTCCATCATGTTCAAGGGCCGCCGCAAGAACCTGGACCTCATCGCTAGCTCCGAGGACGAGGCCAGGCAGTGGGTCGACAGCCTGCAGAAAATACTGTCTAGCATAAACAACCTCAGCACCCAGGCGAAGATGGAGCAGTATCCTTTTGAAGTTACTACAGGTTTGACTGTGGATGTTTCTCTGTGGTAAATGAGTTGATTGCAGACAGAAAGATGGCGTTGTATCCTTACATGACAAACTTTTCAGTTGGATCTTCAGCTGCCTCAGGAAATCGGACAAGAACAAAGACGATAAGCTGAGTCTCTCAGAGCTCAAGAACTTCATGCATCTGATTAACATCGAGGTGGATGACGACTACGCTGAGATACTCTTTGAGGTGATGCCTTCGGATATTTTAAATTATTCAGAAAAAAACAAATCTTAAGTAAATATCCTTAGGAGCCATAAAAACATTAAAGGCCTCACCATAGTGCCCATAAATAGATAAACATTTATAATTTAGAGCCACCAGGTAGAGTTGGCAGCACATGTTCTCTGCCTTGTCTTGGCTGCAGACCATGTATGAGTGTCAAAAATACTCATTACATAATCTTAAAACAACAAATGTTTATGATTATACCACAAGGTAACGTTATCAATGTGGATAAAATACTTAAAAAACTATTCCTGTTAACGTCTTTCCATTGTTTTACTAATAAGATCCCTTTTTACTGCATTCATAATACATTTCCATATTACAGAAATGCGACAAATCCAATTCTGGGTACCTGGCCGGAGAGGAGATCAAACATTTCTATGACCTGTTGACTCATCGGGAGGAAATAGACGTGATCTATGGGGAGTACGCTAAAACGTCGGGCTTTATGAGTCCTCAGAACCTGGTGGACTTCCTGAAGAAAGAACAGAGGGAGGACGCAACGCTGGCTGATGCACAAAACATAATCCAGAAGCATGAGCCAGACGAAAATGGTCAGTACCTCATGTGAAATAAGGGCTTTTTGTTTCAGGTGATTAGTTCATAATGAGGAAGTCAGTCGGCATCACAGCTCTGCTGGATTTCCTGCTTTACATACTGCTGGGCTCTGATATTATGGCTTCTAAAGTGAAGCTATGTAGTTATTTATCTATTTAAATTGTGGTGACTTATGTTTCATCTCTCGGGAATGTGATTGGTTTAGTTTATTTTCATTACATTACATTTTATTTCAACGTGACTTGCAATAAGTGCCTACCCAGCTAGAAATATTTGGTTCTAAAAACATTCTGAGAATGTTACAGTCATTGTTCTAGGAAGGTTTTCAGCGGGAAGTTTTTGTTTGGTTCCCAGAACGTTCTTCTGAAAGGTAGGATAACGTTCTCTAAAAGAATTCTTAAAATGTTTGGTGATAACATTGTTAGAACATTATGCCCTCCTATTCTTAAAAAGTTTTCAGCAGGAAGTTTTTGTTTGGTTCCCAGAATGTTCTTCTGAAAGGTAGGATAACGCTCTCTAAACACATTCTTAAAATGTTTGGTGATAACCTTCTTAAAATGTTTTTGAAAACATTGTTAGAACATTATGCCCTACTGTTCTTAAAACGTTTTCAGCAGAAGCTTTTATTTTGGTTCCCAGAATGTTCTTCTGAAAGGTAGGATAACGCTCTCTAAAAACATTCTTAAAATGTTTGGTAATAACCTTCTTAAAATGTTTTTGATAACATTGTTAGAACATTATGCCCTACTGTTCTTAAAACATTTCCAGCTGCAAGTTAGATTTTTTATGTTGCCAGAATGTTATTATTTTAGAGAAGGATAACATGGTTTATGTTAAAGAAATTATACAAATGTTCTATGGTAACAATTTACTAAAATATGTTTACATTATTTGAACATAAAGACATAATATTCCTGTAATTGTTCAACTCAAAATTCCTGGGTAAGTGGACTGACCACTGTGGTCATTAGGATGATTATGATAGTTTACTTAACTATTGGAATTTGACTATTAACACATGTAAAAGGATGACACGGAATCAGCTGGTGAAAGTAACATTTGTTTATTAGAAAAGGGGAGCTGGGAGTGGAGGTTGGTTATGGCGGCAGTGGGAAACAGTTGTTCCAGGGTGGGTAGAGAGGCCTGGCTGGTCTTGGGAGTGTGGAAGGCCTTGGATTCCTCCTGGGAGAGACATAAAAATGACTGAGGCAAAAGCAGGCAAAGTTGTCAAAGAATATGCTGGTAAAAAGCTTGAGTGGCACGCAACAAACCGTTCACAGCAACAATCCGGCAGGGAATGAGTGCAGGCTGCAGGCTTTCATAGTGTGGCTGATGAGCAGGTTGCAGGTGTGGTTGATTGGAGATGGCTCCCAGCCGTGTAGAGCAGACCAGCAGGCACATCCTTAGTATGTTGCAGGCAAAACACTAACAGGGGTTTCAGGGACGGGCAGTGACAGTCGGTCCGTTCCTCTATATATGCCTGTCGGTCTCAAATCTAAAGGGTGCAATAACGATTTTATCCAATATGCATAAACAGCGGACACTGTTTATACGCAGCCTCACAAACACACACCACGGCAGCACGATAGCTTCTAACAGTTAAGAACCTACTACGAGACACACTTTATGAGTGCAGACAAAAAGTGTGCTCTCTTTTGCTGATATTTTACACTCTGATATTCCTGATACTCTTGGGCAACATACTTCGTCACTGATTTATAGAGGTGCATGTGGAGTGAATATTGGCCATGCATAAATTCGTTATTATAACGTCTAACTTCATCTGTCCTCAATAGCGCTCTACATCGTTTTTATTAAGAAGCTTATACAAAAAATGTAAGATGTCCTATATAGAGACGATAATAATCCACTACGTTCAGAAATTCTGGGGAACGCAAAATAAAACGTCCCGCTGAAAAACATTCTAGAACAACGAATGGGTACAACATTTCTACCTGGGAACTGCACACATGCACCAGCAACATGCATATCTGCTTACAGCTAGTTAATAACAATAGATTAAGATGATATAAGTTTGTTTTTTATACAGAGAGAAAACAAAATATATATAAGAGACAATCAGATTAATATATATAAATAACAATACCACATTATTCAAACAACTAAGCAAACAGTTGATCATATAATTAACAGCTATAAATAATAAAATACAGAACGTTGACCATGAACCCGTGTTAAATATTAAGCATAAGAGAAAAAAGGAACGTTTTATACCAGAAAACGAACATAACTCCACAATGAAAAACAATTAATTCAGAATGGTTAATACTTTAGGAGATGTAGAATATCTTCATACATCGATCTATCATGTAACATCTGACGGGACACGTTTTATAAAGAACCTCTTTAATGTGTTACCCACACCGTCCGAAACACATCTATAGGAACGCCAAAACGTATCCACCATTTGTGTCACTATCACATTTAAAGGAAATTTATAAACACCTTTCTGTCATCTCAGCCTCAATCACATCCTGAACATTTTTCCAGATGTTGCTTGGAGAAATATCTTCATAATTGTTATCATGTAAATTAAGGTATTTTTATAGCAAACGGCTTTCTCTCATGNATTGGTTCTAACAAGGTTTTAAAGAAATGTTTTAATCTGATGTTCAAATAACCTTTTTAGGATGTTTATTTGTTCAAATAATGTTCCTATAAGGTTTAAGGTTACTTAAACCTTATAGGAACATTATTTGAACAAATAAACATCCTAAAAAGGTTATTTGAACATCAGATTAAAACATTTCTTTAAAACCTTGTTAGAACCAATAGGTAACGTTAAACAAAAGTTGTGAGAACGTTCCCCGCTAGCTGGGTATGCTCCAATTCAAACACTGAGTAAGTGCATTGAACAAATCAATGACTGGATGTGTCAGAACTTTCTCCAATTAAACAAAGATAAAACTGAGGTAATGGTTTTTGGAGCCAAGGCAGAATGTATAAAAGTTAGCGCTGAGCTTCAGTCTGCAATGTTCAAAACAACAGATGGAGCCAGAAATCTAGGTGTAGTCATGGACTCTGACCTGAGTTTCAACAGTCACATTAAAACAGTTACTAAATCAGCCTGCTATCACCTAAAGAAGATGTCTAGGATTAAAAGACTAATGTCACAGCAGGATTTGGAAAAACTTGTCCATGCTTTTATCTTCAGTAGACTGGACTACTGTAATGGTGTCTTCACAGGTCTCACTAAAAAATCCATTAGAAAGCTGCAGCTGATTCAGAACGCCGCTGCTTGAGTACTCACTAACACTAAGAAAGTGGATCACATCACTCCTGTTCTGAAGTTTTTACACTGGCTTCCTGTGTGTCAAATAATTGATTTCAAAATACTGCTGCTGGTTTATAAAACATTGAATGGTTAGGCCCAAAATACTTTTCTGACCTGCTGTTTAATGATGAACCATCCAAATCTCTCAGGTCTTCAGGGACTGGTCAGCTTTCTGTCCCCAGAGTCAGAACTAAACATGGAGAAGCAGCGTTCAGTTATTATGCTCCAAATATCTGGAACAAACTCCCAAAAACCTGCAGGTCCGCTGCAACTCTTACTACTTTTAAATCAAGGCTGAAGACTTTTCGTTTTGCCGCTGCTTTTAATTGAACTATTCACATCTTACACTGCACTGTAACTTTAATTCATCTATTTTTGCTTTGAATGTTTATTTTATTATCTTTACTTTTTAATGCCATTTTCTTAATATCTTTCATTTTTGTAAAGCACTTTGAATTGCCTTGTGTTGAAAGGTGCTATATAAATAAACTTGCCTTGCCTTGCTTTGCCTTGCCTTGCCTTGCCGCGGTCTTAAATGTTATATGGCCAGTTAAACATTAATGGATGTTTTTACAAACTTGTGGCGCAGTACTTTTGAACCAACACAAAGACACTCATCTCTTATTAAGAGGAGCTCCCCTGCAGTCACACCCTGAGAACTACCTAACAGTCATCAACATGGCAGATTTCGGAGAGATCCTGAAGAACATTGGAGAATTTGGTTTATTCCAGCAGATCACTTTGATTGCACTTTGCCTTCCAAATTTCCTGCAGTCTTTTGTCATGGCAAGCTTTGTATTTATTGAGTCGGATCCAGATAGACACTGTAACACGGACTGGATCCTTCGGGCAGACTCTAACCTGACCACAGATGAGCAGCTGAACCTGACTCTGCCCCGAGAGGATGACGGGACCTTCAGCAAGTGTCAGATGTTTGTCCCTGTGAACTGGTCTATTGGTTCCATCAGGGAGTACGGACTCAATGAGACCAGAGGGTGCCAGAATGGATGGGTGTACTCCAACATGCTGTACGAAGCCACCATAGTTACTGATGTAAGTAGCTTATAGTAGTGTATTCAAGCAGAATTATGATATTAAATTAACAAATTAACTTCATGAGTTATTTAATTGAAACATTTATGTGTTTATTTTTAACAGTTTGATCTAGTTTGTGACAGAGCTAACTTGATGGAATTGATACAAGCAATGTTCATGGTTGGCGTTATTTTTGGTTCCCTCATATTTGGACCTTTTGCTGAATCGTGAGTATTTCATACAGTTAAAAAAAATGAGTCTATGATATGAAGAATAATTATCAAACTGTGATCATCTTAATGCTAAGTCCTTTTATGCATTGATGAAATGGCAATTATTCACTGTTCAGTAACAGGGTCTACTGTCTATCCATAAAGTTGAATTTTCTTCTTCTTTTTCTCTTGCAGGTTTGGTCGCAAACGATCAACTCAAATTTCAGCAGTTCTGTTGTTCATATTTATTGGAGCAGCAGCACTTTGCCCCAATGTTTACTTGTATTTAGTGTGCCAGTTCTTTGTTGGAGCAGGAAGTGGAGGATATCGAATCAACTGTGTTGTACTGTGTATGTATACTGAGTTCATACATATTTAGAATAAGGACGAAACCCTAACTGTTTATAAATCTTAGGTATATTACCAAAATATAACATAACCCTACCTTCAAACACAAAAGTGACAGGATTTAATAGGGTTGGTCTGCTGTGACGCTATTAGCGTTAGCATGTCCGGCTAAGCAGCCCACCACTTAAAGCATGAACAAAGCATTAGCAAACAAAGCCAGTGAGGACACCATTGACAATGTAGATTACCTTGGGGTTTTGGGGGTGAAATTGTATGTATAAAAGGAGTTATTTGTAACCAACACTGCAACACACAAGGACAATACTGTCACTTTTTTTCCAAACGAAAGATTATGGAAGCTGACTTTTAACCTACAGGATAAAGTGTAGCTTTTCGCTCAGTTGTTTACTCAGCTTCAAATTAACTTAGCCATCAACTGCATATTTAAAGGGTTCCCATTTTAATTATCGGCTATGTAGTGTTTTCAGCCAAATCATACTGATTTTAGCAACAGTAACAGGAACTATAGCCGCGTTCACACCAGTTCACCAGAACTACAATATATTTGCGTTCACACCAAAAAGCCCCAGGAACTAAATTAGTTCATCAGAACCTTTTTACCCCCTTTTCCGTCCCTGCTAGAGAGCAGGGACTTTCGTGGGAGAAAAAGGTTTCTATGTCTGATTGGCTGGGCGGAATGCAAACCACGCCCCGTAAAACTCCCAAAAAGTTTTGTGAAGCCGCCATTTTATTATCCTCGTGTTGCATTATTACATTAGCATTAGCTCAGCGCAGAAACGCAGACTAACTTATGGCAACACAAAAGAAAACATGGGAGCGGTGGAGATGAGGAGGTGTCGGCGTTCTGGCGATTTACTCGGAAGGCTTCAGTAGAAGCTGCTGGGAGTCCCAGCAGCTTCTACTGAAGCCAGTCCCCAACTCCAGGGACTTCCGGCTGGGGATTTTGGGCGGGATTTTGGGCGGCATTATACGCCGTGAAGTTGTTTGCGGCCTGCCAGTAAACCCAAAGCAGAAGAAGAAGAAGTGACGTCAGCGGCTTCATTTGCCTAATCCACCCCCAGGAACTAATTTCGGTGTGAACGCGATCTGCTTTAGTTCATCAGAACTAAAAGAGTTCTGATTACAGCGGTGTCTACCGTTCCTAGGACTGTCCGGTCCAATCCGGTTAAAGGGTCAACTAACAATCGGAGCCGCGGCCGATTTTTACTAACCCAGCTACCGCAAAATGTCGATGATGCGGAAGTGTTCTCCTGATAAAAAAATAACGCTAAAGAAAACGAGTTTCGTGAAGTCCTATTAAGTAACCGATAGCCGTACGAATTCGTCGGGGTAAGGTACCTTGTATTTTTTTTTCACTGACAGAGCTCGGCCAAAGAGTTTTGAATGGACTGGGGTCGGAAATTCGCAAACACAAGTTTTGGAGCTAGACAAAAGTCGCGTTAGATCTTGTGCGGGAAGTTTTTTTGTCAACTGGTATGGCAGTTACCTTTCTTTTCGACCACTTTTGTCAATAGAGTAAAGACCAAAATCCTGCAATTTTTAAAAGGACGGTAGGTGAGATCAAATATAAAAATTTGTAATTAGTTATGTACGATCTTTGTAGAAGAAGATGATACGTTTACGTTCCATATTTTATTTTTTTTCCAAGTGCGGACTATGTTGCACACAAGTCAGTAATATTTTCTTTGTATGTAATTGTATGTATGTAAACTTATAGATCATTATCAGGTGGAGTCTAATATTACAAGTGATGAATCATTTATTTATTTTTCTAAATTTTAATTTTTTGAAACGTAGAATGCTAGGGGACGTACGGAATATTACTTTCGTTTTATTTTAGACCAGTCACTCACTAACCTTTTATCAAAACTTACGGAAGGAAACAAAAGGCCGAAGAAAAATAACCGTTTTAGACACCGTCTTTATACATAACATAACGGGTTGACACAATTGGGATGTGTGTTTCGACATATGTTTAAAATTGTATAGTCGGGAATTAAAGTGACTTTTTTTTCGCAGACGAATTTTTCGGAAATTGGTGTTTCAATTCGGTTTATTCGCATAAAACGCGATAATAGGCGAACAATATTCCTTTTTACTAATACTGAAAGTTTCTGTTTTAAACATTTATGTACTGTATTATTATTTTTACCTTTTGTTGGTAAAGTAAGAATGACGCGTTTTTCGTTTTTTTTGTACTGTATTGTGTTACCTGATAGTTTTCTGTGGTCGGGCAACATACAGATACACACTTTTATAAAAACAAGTAACAGTAATAACAGTGTTGTACGTTCAACGTCATTTGTGTTGAAATATATACACTTTTGAGATTTTACTTCCAACGAAACTACTAACCGTACCATTGTGTGAACGTAAGTACCTAGGTCACGACATCTTTTCACAAAGAAAATTGTTTTGTTGTCCATGGTCCGTGAATTACCTAGAAGACCATGAAAAGGTGACGTGAGTCCATTATATAATATATTGCAGTAAATTCCCAGTAACAGAATACTCCGGGAACCCATGAACAAGTTTCCTCAGCTAACGCTAATTCCGCGTTTAAACTTTCTGTCGATCACCACATACTCTACAAGTGACTTAAACCTGTACCCTTATAAATAACGTAATCTTACGTTCGGTAGAAGAAGAATAAAAAAAGAATAATGGAAAAGGTTTGTCTCCTCAGACTTTGTCACGCAACCCAAACTACCGACGACGCGCAACGCATTCAGTCGACAACTCCGCACGAGACCACACACGCGCACAGGCACGACGAATTGCGTTCGGCGCCGACTGCACGCACTCACATATTTCGAGTACGCTTTCTTTGGTCCTTTTTACGGTCGAGCTTTATCACATTGTAACAATATGTTTATTTTTGTTACTTTCGCAATATTGTTCACATTCTACCGAGTGGTCATACATCCTATTGTTGATGACGTTGACTCGACGACACTATTCAACTCGGCTCAGAGGTCACTGCAATACGCATCTATGATTCTAATGGTGGTCGGTCCTTCGTGCAGGGTAGACGTCGTTTTTCGACTCGCGGTGTGGTACGAGGGTACTAGAAAAAACTACGCGGTCTAAGGTGAGGTCAACGACGTTTTATCGTCTGTTAACAAATATATAACGTCGTCAGTTTATAAACCTCACAAAACTTATGACATCTTGAAATTGCATATATGGGTATTCCGCGCAAAGTGTTGTTCATGACAAAGGGTGTTTCAAAGTACTCTTG
>NW_011368459.1:57285-81734 GCF_000735185.1 Notothenia coriiceps | reverse complement strand
TATTATTACTGTGCACCACATTTGTCTATGTAAGTAGCTGCGACTACTAACTGTGTTCATTGGTTAGCTGCTGTACCACATGATTGATGATGTCACTACCTAGGGTATAAGACCGTTGGAAGTCACGCCCCTTCTCTGTCTGTCCTCAAGCCTCTTGAGATGTGTGCCTAAAATAAATAACGCCGTGATGAATGGCTAAACTTGAACGACTGAGATTATTCACCTTTCTGTTGCAGGAGACAAAGGTTTAAGTCTAAATCTGCTAACAAACGACAATTTCAAAAATACAGATTCTAATGGTCAGATATAGATATACAGATACTAAAGATAGGCAGGTACTTGCTTTTAAGCAGAACACAGGGGAAAACAAACTTAGCTGGAGTGTGTACGTGTTCGGCTAAATGACGTACAACGGCCTCGACAATTTCTGTAGTCCTATTCAGCCACTCGGTAACAACCATCGTTTTTCAGACACGTAAACTCTTCAAAAATCACCAGTGGGGTCACTGCTGATGTATTTAATGTCGTAGAACAAAACGTGATTTATCTCTTAAATTTGTGTCAACCACAGACCTTATTTCGAGCTATTTTCCAAAACCCTATGGAGAAAATGCATTGCTTTTCGACGAAGGAACCGGAAGTGCTAAAAATGCTAACTTCCTTCCGGGTTTTATGACGCGTCACTGCAGTGACGTGTCATAAAACCAGGAAGTAAGCTGCTGATTCCTTCGACAAAAAAGCAATGGGATTTCTCCACAGGGTTTTGGAAAATAGCTGGAAATAAGGTCTGTGTAAAACAAACCTGTTTGATAAATGCACGTTTTGTTCAGCCGGATAATATCCACGTCTACCCTACTTTTATAATTTTCGAATCATAAATCTAATCGCCAGAAGCAAAATACTAACGTTATGCTATAAAGGAACTACAACAGGGCAAAAATACAGATTTTAAAATGGTACAAGTTGAAGCGTTTGTTTTAACTGTTTGCAGGAGGCAGGTACTTGCTTTCAAGCAGAACATGGCAAACAAACTTAGCGGGAGTGTTTAGGTGTTCGGTGTAATGATTTACAACGGCCTGGACAACTTCTGTAGTCCTATTCAGCCACTTGTTAACAACCATCGTTTTTCCGAAACGTAAACTCTTCAGAAATCAACAGTGGGGTCACTGCTGATGTATTTAATGTCGTAGAACAAAACGTGATCCGTCTCTTCGATTTGTGTCAACCACAGACCTTAATTCCAGCTATTTTCCAAAATTCTATGGAGAAATTCCATTGACTCTAAACCGAGGGAACCCGTAGTGGTAAAATGCTAACTCACTTCCGGGTTTTAGGACTCGTCACTGCACCACTCTGTAGCACTGCATGATGGGATATCATCAGTGTCAAATCAGATAAATTGAAACTTTTTCCTGAAAAGATTTTACTTTTTGTCTTCTTGGTTTAGTTTTTTTACTTCATAGCAGCAAATGCAAAGATCATGATGTTCTTTGTGATAGATTACTCGGAAGAGATATTAAATATGCTGACACATCCTGATCTGAAAACAGCTGCTTTATGATTTTATAATGTGCATGTGCTTCTAAAACCGGTTATTTCCTGTTCACACTGATCATGATAAGAAGTCCTGTTATCTGACCTGCTGCTCTTTTATCTCCTGTCTAGTCGCTGCCAATTTGCAAAAGATTGTCGATGATCCGCTTAGTAACAAAAATGTGACGTTTAAACTGGTAAGTACACAGATGGAAGAGGATAACATGAATATCAAAAGGTTTTCATTATTGGGCTCGTGAACTGTCAACAGGGGGCAGTTATGCTCGTGAACTGTTAGCGCCGGTGTTATGCCGTGTTATGCATGCTTACTGCACCTCGCGGGAGCGCGCGCAGCGTAAAGCAGATTACATTTCAATGATTTGTACGCCATATTTAGGTTTGGAAACTATATAATTTCCTTTTTGGCGGGCATGCATAACACGGCATAACACCGGAGCCTCACTGTGGGGAAACTTTGGTGCTGTTCTGAGTTTGTAATAATCTGTCAAAATGACGGACTGCTTTCAGATTTTTCCGTCCTTGTTAAAAGAAATCCGTCATAGACGGAAAAGATTCCGTTAACGTGACCTGTTCCAAACTGTTCACTTACTTTTTCTCGCCACTGTAATAGATACACGTCATTGTTTTTTACAAGATTTAATGTCAATTAAAATGTTCAAAGATTATACAAAAGTTTGTGATCATGTTCCCTGTTTTCCAGGCATCTGGCGTGGAGGAGTCTGAAATTCCCGATGATATTAAACTCATTGGATTTGCGCAGCTCAGCATCAGTTAAGTCAAGGTCAGCCATCAACAGAGGACAGAAACTAATGGTATTGCACAGCTGCATTGTAGTAAATTCCAAGAAACCACTACTGCCAAAGAGAGGGCGAGGAAGACGATGATGATGGGGAGTCGGGTAGCTGGCAGGAGTGCAACACTACTGCAGGATGCATGAGGACCACATTGAGAAGGGGCTCAGTTCATTACAGGAATCACACTTGAAACGTTTACAGTGCGCTTATACAGTGAATGGGAGAAGAGATGCAATCAACTATATCAACTCCTAATTTCTTCTTCTTTCTTTTGCTTCATACCTAAGCACAATCCAAACCATCTCCTGCCAGTACTGGAAGCGATTGCCTTTTCTTTTTTAAATCTAATGTGCCACATCACTCACAAGAGTGTCGTGCTTACTTTATATGGCACTTTATGATACACTGAAATTGAAAAGTGTATATTCAGCCTTAGTTAGTCAAACTATAGATTTTACCAGTGTGTTTGGTGAAAATAAAATTGAGTATCTGCGATTATTAGGTGTATTATATTTACGCCTACCCAAGAAATCTTAAGAAAATCTCCTTTAACACTGATAAAACTAACTTAGAGACACACTGTAGCATAGTTTTAGTTTTGTAATTCTGTAAATTTAGATGGATTTTTATGTAGAATATAAGAAAGTTACCAGATTTCTGTACAAAGCAGCCCCAGGCGTGTGGTGTGGTGGTTTTGTCAAAACATACCCAAAGTGTTTAGGCTCTGACTGCACAGCTGAAACCATACAAAGACACACAAGGGTCAATTATAACTGCAGTAACAACCCTTTTTTCAGATGGCGTTTCCCGAGATGTTCAAAGAAAGCATTATTTTTCACAGATTTAGACCTGGCTTATATTCTTCTACTATGCAATAGGTGTTTTCTTTTCGCCACATGTGACCACTGGCTGCTAATATTACTTCTCTTGAGATGAATACATTTACTTTTTGTGCTTGTACTGCACTAGGAGTTCTCAAAGTCAGGCAGGCAGCTTCAGGAACCTGCAGTGAGACTTCCTTTCGTTATAACAAGCAAAGTGAAACATTAACAGGCACAACAGACAGAAGTGGGTAATGTTTGTCAAGGTCCCCATGCAGATGGGGATCACTTGGTCCATTTACCATTACTGATCTAACAGCTGGGAAGAATCCTGAATGCTGGCAATGAAAGTTGAGTCTGGAGCTGCTAATGTTACAGGCTGACATACGATGAACTTCTGTGGAGTGGTGCATGCCCAAAAACTGAAAATTATCAACCAAAGTAAAATATAGTTTAAAGGGTCAGTTTACCCAGATTGCAAAAAAAAAAAGTAATATTTTGACACTTGCCTCAAATGGTATTTAGCTGATACATTTGGTCTTATCTGCCTCTTATTTCATACAGTTCATGCATATGGAATGTAGCCATGCTAGCGGCTTAAATAATCCGTTGTAATGAGCTAAGATCCCTAAATCGTTTGTCACTGGTGATTCTTTGTGATGCGCCACCAGAATATCAAAAAATAAAAACATTTTGAATAGGTTTATAACCAATAAACTAATACCATACACATTAGCCTCAGCTGTGCTTTGTTTTTAGTGCTAAGTAGCTAATTTTGGCATGCTAACACGCTAAACAAAGATTGTGAACATGGTGAACATTACTCCCGCTAAACATTAGCATGTTAGCATTGCCATTGGAAAACGTTAACACGCTATTAGCTAGTAGAGCCTTTCAGTGCAGCTAGCATGACGCTACACTTACCACAAATTCAATTCCATTTACCTGCATTGTATTTATGGGCAGCAGGAATCTTAAGAGAAACCCCTAGAGGTAAATATTTCCTATATTGGGTGAAATAAGCCTTTAAACTTCTCCAGAAGCCAGTTAGTATTCAGTTTGTGTTCCTTCTCACTAGGCAAGTTGTTGTGCCAGTACAGTAGTCTCTTTGCTATATAAACTTTCACCCACAAATCACTGTCGTCACTCCCTGTGTAGCTGTATGGTTGTTTAGTACCTCGTGCAAGGCCTGCGACATGGCTCTGAGTTCAGGTACTGATGTAAATGGTGTATGTAAAGATGTTGTAAATGTACGTATGATGGCAACTCCATGTACTGTCACACAAACATCATGAGGTTTGTATACCATGTAGATGCATTGACTGTTTAAGTGTACCTGTCAGATAAATGGAACATTTGACTTGTAAATATAGATTAAGGCGGATTGAGACTGCTCATGTTCAGTACACAGTTGAATTTGTTTTGTAGTGTTTTTCCACTGTTGGCCTTTATCAAAGCATCACTTATGCACAAATTATTTGTTTAATTGGCACCTTATTGATATGTTAACATGCGTATTTTTGGGATTACATGCAGCTTGTAATCACACGCTTTGTGCTTTGACGTACTGATATGCAGTTTTCTCACCGAAACCTGTCCGATGCTAATGCATAAAATATAATTTTCATAAGACGGGCAGCACAGGCTACACTCTTCCCCCCCTGTGCCTGTATATGTGCGATTTTGTTGATAAAATGATTGATCATCAAATGCTTTTGCTGAAAGTCACTTAGATATTCATAATTTCTTTCCATTTTTATTGTTTACTTATCAGAAACAACATTATTCTGCCTCTAAATGGAGACACCAAATGATTAGTATCAATTGAATCACTTAATTGGCAAGCAAATTTGTTCTTTTTTTTCTTTTTTACAGATCATTACATATATTTTTAAAATATCATTGATTATACAATGTGTACATCGACAAATGCATAATTTGAAGTGGAATATTTGTGATAAGATACAAAAGAGATTCCTTGACATGTATAGATTATTGGAAAATGTCAGCAAATGATTTTTAGTAGCTGAATAAAGTCACATGATGGAATTCAATTGGTGAGGACAATGGTTAATTACAATGTGATGCCTCGTTCTGCGTGTTCTTTGCTTTTAACAGGTCAACCATTTGGTCCTGTGTGCTCGCCACACATTCAGTTACAAAGGTTAAACATTTATTTCGACTTGAGCTTTTGGAAGAAAGTGTCTAAGAGTTGGTGTCGCACTTAATCATTCGTTTGAAAATGGTTGATTTTGGAGCGATTTTGCGAACTATTGGCGACTTTGGTTTGTTCCAGAAAATCATCCTTCTTGGGTTAACCCTCCCAAATGTCTTCTTGCCCCTTTTCTTTTGTAGTTTTCTTTTTATGGAGTCAGATCCAGATAGACACTGTAACACAGACTGGATCCTTCGGGCGGACTCTAACCTGACAACAGATGAGCAGCTGAACCTGACTCTGCCCCGAGAGGATGATGGGACCTTCAGCAAGTGTCAGATGTTTGTCCCTGTGAACTGGTCTATTGGTTCCATCAGGGAGTACGGGCTCAATGAGACCGCAGGGTGCCAGAATGGATGGGTGTACTCCAGAACGCTGTATGAAGCCACCGTAGTCACTGATGTAAGTCAAGAATGTTGTGTGGTTTCTTTGATGGTGCCACTGCTCTACTGATTCTGCTGCTTTGCAGTTTGATCTCGTCTGTGACAAGTCGTACATGGCTGAGGTTGTGCAGGCGATCTTCATGTCTGGTTTACTTGCTGGTTCATTCATCTTTGGACCAACAGCTGAATCGTGAGTTACTTGAAAAAGGTATATTAGAAATGTGCAAAATGTATGAAAGCCTAAACCTTCAAACCACTGACTAAACTTTAGGTACGGCCGCAGGAGAACCACCCAGCTACCAGTCGTGCTCTTGCAAATATTCGTCATAGTTGCTGGTGTGTCTCCAAATGTCTACGTCTACATAGTGACGCAGTTCATAGTTGGAGCTGCCCTCGGGGGATATAGAATTAACTCCACCGTATTAGGTATGACTTGTTTTTAATCAACCAACATTTGATTAATGGTCAAAATCACAAGGCAATTTTCTGGTTCCTTTTCATTCCTAGATCTGCAGTGATTTTGGTGTTTAAATTATGTTTGTAGCTACAGAGTGGATTGGGGTCACCAAAAGGTCCTTTGCTTCCTGTATGAGCCAGTTGTTTGCAGCTTTTGGACAGTGTGTCATGGCTGGTCTGGTCTATGGCATCCGTGACTGGAGAAAAGCACAGTACATCATAGGAGGAGCGCAGGCCTTTGTAACGTTGTACATATGGTATGTGTTACACTTTGTTATTTAAATGTTTTGCTCATTGCTGTATGTAGACACTTAAGAGAAGTTTGGAGGTTTTGAATTGTGTTTGTATGAGATAATTATCAATAGTCAGTGGGTAGCACTCGGCACACCCTCTTTTCCGAGAAGTTATATTATATTAAGTGTATGCCATATCGAGAATATTTTAACCTTTAGCTTTGCCATGTCGTGAGACCAAAGGGCTTTTATCTATATTTAGTATTCACTTTGTCTTCAAAGCTACCAGACTCCATTTAAAAAAAATAGCGGCTTGCAGAACAATAGCATTTGTTTTTTTGTATTTTTGTCACAAATAAAATTACAGTTTTTTTCCAAAGAGTCTGGCGGATTCAACAAAAGCATAGATAATGGCTTTAGTTCACTGTCAGAGACATTGTATAGTTGTTTGATGCTAAATGTAAAACATTATATATTCATGGGCCTTTTATTTAAGGTACTAGGTGCTGCTGACCCCCAAGCACAGCACTACATTGCTAATCCCTTGTGCTTCAAATCCTGTCTGCTTCACCAAAATGGGGGTGTGCCCACCGCCATCTATTGTAGTTATTACACTGATTAGATATGTAGTAGGCTACTAAAGTCCTTTTAACCCACTTTCTGTTCAAACCTACCAAATAAACCGTGTGTATTGCAAAACCAGTGTGTTCAAGAAGACTGTGTAATCCACCTTGTTGGTAGATCGAATTTTGAGTTTGTTCTGTTAAATGAATAACCGTTAGTGAGTGAATTCAACGTTTGGATTGTGGTTGATCTTTTCAGGTGGATTCCTGAATCTGCAAGGTGGTTGCTGGAACAGGGAAGAACTGAAGAAGCTAATCAATTGATACGTAGAGTCGCAGCAATCAACAAAAGGAAAATCCCAGATAACCTGCTGGACAAGGTTTATGAGATACAATTTGATTGGATTTTGTGAATATATACTTCATAAGCAGTGCCAGCATGGCTGTCGATTTAACAGTCTACAGCCAAGCTAGCACTGCTGTGGGGCTTTACTAGGAACAGTGGTGCTTTAAAATTAAGGCTAACAGCAGCAAGCTCTCATGTTGACGATGACAATTATAATCCATTGATTTTGAAGTTGTTATACTTTCTAAGTTCCACCATTTTAGTTTAGCATGTTAGCTTGCTAAAATTTGCTAACAACCTCTAAACACAAAGTAAAGCTGAGGCTAATGAGGGTGTTATAAGTTTCCAAGGTACTTGGTCATCAAATTAATTATTGGACAAAGCTAAAACATTTGACCTGTGGATGGCACTCCATTGAGGAGCAAATTCCCTTTTATGCACACATGCCGCGATTCATTTTTTGAATGACTAAAAAAAGAAACGTTTAATCCCAATTGCTTTTCAGATACTCAAATTATTGTTTTTAAATGTGACCTTTATATATTTAATGTTCAATGAAATCTAGTTCAAAGTCAATTGACATGTACACATTACCCATATAATTAAAATATGATTGTAAACAAAGGGGTGTAACAGGGCAAAGAGATATTGCCTATTGAAGGGATATCAACCCTTTATCAGAATGAATGTAATTGCTGCCTAATTCATAGAATCACTGCTCAAAGTTTTGTCTTCACTATATTAATCCATCTGCCCTTCAGGTCACCGGGGGACGGGAAATGAAAAGTGGGGGAATAAAAGCAATTTTTACCTCAGCAGTCCTGGTTAAATATTTGTTAATTTTATCTTTTGCCTGGTAAGTTAAGCACAATTTGAAATGTATTTTATAAAATAATTGCTTAAAGGTTTGTAACATGTTTGTGTTCCTGTGATTTGAAGGTTTTCGTTAAACCTTGGCTACTTCTGCGTAATTTTAAATGTGGGTAAGTTTGGTCTGAACATCTTCCTGGTTCAGTTCCTGTTTGGGATGACTGAGATGCCCGCACATCTCCTCTGTATCTGGTTTTTGGAGTTAATTGGGAGAAAAAAATCCTTAATATCAACCCTCCTGACAGGAGGGGTGTTTTGCCTCTTAACCTTGGCTTTCCCTCGAGGTGAATCCCTTGTCCTTTAAGTTCACTACATGATGAGAAATACATCTGACCATCTGTGGGGTTTAAACCTTTTTTTTTGTTTCAGACTGCTCTATTGTTATCACAGCCCTTGTTACCGCCGGGAAGTTCTTTCTGAACTGGGCAGGTTCAGTATGTTTGATCTACATTCAGGAGTTGTTTCCCACTTCTGTCAGGTACGCAAATTAAATATATACAGAATATGTTATTATAGAAATTATACATTTGAAAGTTAACTGAACTTTTTCAGGCAAACTGCTGTTGGCTTTGGCTCTATTGCCTATAGAGGAGCAGGCTTGATGTCCCCCTTGCTCAACATGTTGGCCATTTACCACTGGGCCATACCCATCTTAGTCTTCAGCAGCCTTGCAGTGACCAGTGGAGCTCTTGTCTTCCTGCTCCCTGAGACCCGGAGAACAGAGCTGCCTGACTCAGCTAATGAGACCGAGGGCAACAGGTAAGATGGTTGCATGATTTACAGAGTTCATGTGGCAATATTGTCTTGGGAGTCAGTTCAAGGCCAACCGGTGGCTTCCATCCACACTAGAACTTAATTTGACTAGATCTTGTTTTTCTTTATCCGTAAAAACACGACAATGTAATAGAAAATTACAATGTCCTAATATATCTTACAGTTTAATTGAAACAAGACATATATTTGACTTTGTCTTAATGGTGTCTTCCTTTACTTTCTAGGAATATGAGCACAAAGAAAATGGGCAGTGACTCCAACGTGGTCGAACAAAACGGCAGAAATTCCACCAAACTCTAGCCGATATGGTTAATCTTTTTTAAAGATGTTTTTGTCGTGTGAGATCTACATATACAATATTTCTTGTGAATGCTCTTTGGCCTTCAATTTTGCTGAGTCACATTGTGTGTTTGCTAATGTCTTACTCAATTGTTGGTATTTACGGCTTTCATTTCTGTAAGATGCTGAAAATCAGTCGGTGAATTTCAAAGGTCTAAGGCTAAAACATAGAACGTTTGTAATCTAAAAATAATTGATAACATATATTCATCTAAAAAATATATATACAAAATGCCTCATTTTGTGTAACAATTTAATATGAAGGAAACTACATTTCAGTTAGAGTGGAATTAAAAAAAAGTCTTTAAGTCCTTAATCGAACTTGCCTTGAACCCTAGAAACCCTGATTTAGGATTGCATATCCTTATCTGTAAATGTAAATACAGCTGGGGGGTGGTCCACAACAGGACATTTTACATCAAAAAAACTGTATTTGACAAGCTTGCACATAACCACTGTGCAAAAACAGCTAATAAGTTGCGACCTGCTGCTGTCTTATCAGTCTTTAAACAGGAGGGTATTGCTTCATGACTCACACAATTCACATGAGAGCTAACAACATGCAGTGGAGATGCAAATTCAGCAAACATCTAACTGATTTTACAAGAGACATAAAACAAACCCTTGTTAAATAATACGGTTTTTGTTTTTTCTACATGTGACTTCTCAATCTTTTGGTGAGCCGTTTCCTATACAGTTTCATCTGAATATTTTAAAAGGCCTTGGGGTAACTGTATCATATTTCAACAACAACGATAAGAGACACATGCAAATAAACAAAACTTTGGGTGGCTCAAGTTTTTTCTTTTCAATTGAGCTGTGACAGAAGCAGCATTACCATAACAATACAATACTGCCGCTTTGAGCTTAAAGGACTAGTTCAGATTTGTTGAAGTAGGTTTGTATGAGTTACTTATCCATACTCATCGTATATAAACTACAGATAATTAGCTACAGTATCAGCATGGAAGCAAAGTTGTGCTGTAGACAGGGCCATCAGAACAAATTATTTCTGCCATATTAAAGAAATAACTATACCTAAACCTATAAAGTGTAAATGTATGCTGTATTTAGAATACTTTCGACACTTAACTTTGCTGTCCAGCAGCCCTTTCCATCGGGGAACTGAAGCTGTTTTTTTATCCTCTCTCCGAAGTCACCATAATCCATTGATAAACAAACCGGTGAAATATTACTCCCTATTTCTTGGAGCTCCTCAGAGAAGTGATTCCTGTCACATTCTCACTTGTGTGGCATGTAAAAGGAAACAATTCTGAAGAGGTTACAACCAAAGAAAGCAAAACATACTTTAGAAAAGCATTCTTTCTTTAATAGAAATATTTCTTCTGCCCGTGTCCAAACCAGGCTTTTCTGGATAAGCGCATTTTAAAAATATAGTCATTGTCCACAGGGGCGGCGCCAGGGGGGAGCTAGGGGGTGCTGAATCACCCCTCAGGATTGCCAAAGCACCCCCTAAGCCAGTGGTTCCCAACCGGTGTGCCGCGGCACACTGGGGTGCCGCGAGCACTGTCCAAGTGTGCCGCAAAAAAACGTATTTTTATGTATTTAATAAACTTCACTTCATATACACTTTATTTTATTACATGTACAATGGAGTTCATAAGCTAATAAAACATATATTGCTCAGATTTAGAAATATTAAACAGCTTAAATTCTCATGATTTACGTCAGCCGTCATTGTTTACGGTGTGCAGAGAAGCTTTTTATCCTCGCCAAATAATTTCAAGATGGATCGTTACGTAGTGACAATAAATAAAGAAGCACCCCAGCCCTCAACAACACAGGCAGGGATGACAGAACATGATGGCACAGCAGTGCAAAAGAAGTCTAAAATAACATTAATATCAGCCACAAGTTTAAACAGTAGAGCTCAGGATGAACTCGCAGAGCTATCTATGGACCGCTCCCTGAAACTGAAGCACGGGGAACTACGTCTGGATATATTTTTGGCTGCTTGTGGGACACGAGTATCCATCCCTCTCAGAGAGTGCCATCAAGGTGCTTTTACAGTTTCTAACCTCCTACTTGTGCGAGCTGGCGTTTTCCTCACTCGCATATGTCAAAAACAAGACCCGGACCCGGCTGTCAGAGCAGGACCTCCGCGTTGCGCTGTCCACTATCCCCCCACGCATCAAGAGACTCTGCTCGCAAAAGCAGGCACAAGTGTCGCACTAGCACCATGTAACGGTCTGAGAAATGTTTATGTTTGGATGTTCATTTGTGTGCCTTTCTTATAAATGTATGATTTATGATTTTGTCAATCAGTATTATCTGGATAGCGAAATGCAGAATGTTTCATATTTGGGATGTGGTTGATGAGTCACATGACCACAGTCAGGTCAGAGGGCATTGTTTCATCCCTCCAATTCTATTAAGTTATTATTTAATCTAAGTGATCATAGGCCTGCCTCTTTTGAAATCCAAATGTAAAATAATAACTGTATTGATATGTATTCGTGTTTTTACACAGGTAGGCCTACTATTTTCAGCCAAAACAAAAGAGCCTACTTAGTAGGCCTGTTTATAATATTGAATTCATCATAGAAATGGTGTTGACATTTTTAGTCTGGTTCTTGTTATTATGTGTGAATACATTATTTGTTCTATAAAATGTTCTATTCAATTAAATACACATTTGAAAACCAATTTATGGTGTATTTATGGTTTTTAGTTTAAGCTCTGAAGTGGTTTTTAAATCTACAAAAAGTTGGGGTGCCTTGGGGTCGAGAAATATTTTCAGGGGTGCCTTGGTAAAAAAAANCTCGTTTTAGGGTCCTTGGTGTGCCCCCCTGGATCAGTTACTCGGACGTCTCTCGACCCGTTTCATTGTTTCCGATGTAAGTCATTGTGTGAGGAGGCGTCCCTGAGTTCCAGACGTTCACGGTCGCACAGGGGGACGAAATTCGGTCATTGTACAGTCCCGGCAGACTTAAAACTGATCTCTCGTAAATCTACATAGGTCTGGTCTCCTAACCTCTCTTACAGTATACCAGTCCTTTGGTTTTTAAATGAAACCATTTTTGAGTTGATCTGCACAAACCTCCTCTTTCTTACGACTCACGTGGTTTCTTGTGGTATGGATGACACTTTGTACCCACCTTTCTAGTAACGAACCCCGACAAAAGACGTTTCCCTGTCCTGCTGACTAGGCACATTTCTTTCTTATTACCCGGTACATAGCACTCCAAAACTCAACTGTTGAAGGAAGGTAGTCGTTCCGTACTTCTGCTTTGCACCGACACAGAAAGTCCGTACTGGTGACTAGGGTTTGTGTGCGGGCCGTTGCTTCCTCCACCGAGCATTTCTTCGTAGAGTTCCAGGACCTCACCGGATCGGTCAGAGGTCTAGAGTTGGGGTAATCTTTTAGAAACTCCCTCAAACTGTTCAGCACAACGGGTCGCTGTCGGCGGTTCTTTGTAGTTACGAAGATCTCCTTCTGACGTACACCTCCTTACCCGGTTTTTATGGTCGTGCGTCACACAATATTTGGAACACCTTCTGAATGTCTTTAGCAAGCCTGGAGACAGTAACGGTTGTTCTCCCATATATTTTGTCATAACTCACTTGAAAACAAATAAACTGGGGTTTATGAATACAAAGGTGGTATTAGAACGTCCTCTTTAAGAAATTTTTAGTCTACACTAAAAGACCTAAAAAAAAGAGGTAAAACAGAGTCACACACCCTCCACTAGGATCCCTTCTTTTAATGTCCGGAGAGACGGAACAAAAATTCACCTCTTTAGCGTGGTTAAACCACCAACTGATTCTATGCAAAACGGGGTGACAGGTCATGCACTACATTCTCAATAACACGACATTCAAAGTAACAAACATGCCAACTACCGTTAGATCACTCACTTCCGTGTTGGTCATTGAGTTCTTCTACTTAAAATGACCTTCTCTTTCCAACAGAAACACCCATCGATACAGTCCCCTGGTTCGTCATTTGTTGTCCTGTGTCCTCATCAAATTTATTTGATCCCAAATAAAATCGGTTCATAGAGTGTTGTTTGTAGTATCATTATGTGTTCCGGATATTTTGCTCCAGTTGTCTTTTTAGGAGTTTCTTTCGGTATTGTCCCACAATTGAGTGTGTTGTTGACTGGAGGATTACTTTTTGGTCCTTGGATATATCACCGAACGGTTTAGGTGCACTTGGGTTTCCCTAATTATTCTCATGTTAGTTATGTGTTCCTGTGACTGGTTTTGGGGTTCTTAAGCGTTTGTACCCTTACGTCCAACCTACAGGTTAGACGGGTGTAACCGGAGGAACGTCATAAATACTCAGAGTTCGCCGAGCCGGCGTGTAGGGAAACGACTTGGTCATTGATTGGAGGGGGCTTACCTGTACCCTTGTAAATCTCGTTTACTATCGACACCAAATAACATCGACGTGACTTCGTTTTTGATGACTCTACTCCTACGCTCAACATCAACTAAAATGGGACACACCGACACCGGTAGTGTCGTGAGGGGGGGGGGGAAAGTTCTGAGTGCGATTTTGTCGCTCTCTCCATCAGTCGACCTGTAACAAGGAACGGACCTCTACAGACTACAATTTCGCGCTTAACCAACGTCACGGTCCATGGTGGCCCATTAGGAAGGAACCATAGAATAGGAAGGTAGTGAAACTTGAGAAATACTAGTCAAAGGTCCCACTGAAGAGATGGTCCTCCACTATATGGCTCTCTCATGTCCCGGGTAAACTATCGGTCACGAAGGAAAAAGGTGCCACTTATGGAACCGGAGGGACACACTTGGTCAAGGCCGACTACATCCGGTGACTCACCGCCAACAGACTACTTGGGACCTCTTCGTGTCGCGGGTCTGGGGATAGTCTTTCGTAGGCAAACGTTCTATTTTACAAGTAGTTTCAAACCCTGACATTCTTTTGTCCAAGGAATGAGTTACTAGGCCTACCAGCACTTTTCGACGGTTCTGAGGAGACAGGTTGACATAGACTAAACTTCTGACCCTAGGTCAGACCAGAAACTCATCTCGACGGGACCGTCTCTTAACACCATGTTTCGCCACCATCTTCGGACGGTACGGGTCTTTTCTAGCCTCCGACGAAGGAACAACCCGTGTACGTGTTACTGAGCTACCGACTTAGAACCGATCTGGGCCCGGCCCGCGCATAGCTGTGGCAGCAGGTTACTACACCGGTGCCATGACGGCAGAGACGTCGCCGTTCTGCGTGAAGCTACCTGAACTACAGTCGGTCGTCTCATCTTCGCTAGGTTCTGTCACACGTCTACAAGGTCCACACAGGAGAGGTCCACCTCGACATTATACTGTTACAGAAGTCTATACGAACGGTCCGTTTTTGGTCTATGTTAGTTGTTTCATGGACTAGGTATTCGGAGACCCTTTCAGCGACCTCGTGGTACTTCGCGTTTACCGTACTGGACACTTTACCTTTTTTCGGGTTACCACAGGATTTCCGACAGTCGAGGGACCTGGGTGTGTCAGTCACCCTTGGACGGTTATTTGGAACCCTTTCTACATTACACCAATTCATAAACCGAAAAGGTTTCGGCAGTCGTCACAGCTAAGAACCACTACCTATTCTTAAGTTCTGTTTCTTTTAATCAAGTGCCATGATTTTAGTTATGTTTTGGATTCTGCGGTGGGAAGAACCCGTGTTCCTGGTGCCTCAACGGTGGTGAGCGAAAGTTTTAGAGTTACTAAGGGGTCCCTTGTTCGCTAGTCTAGCTGGAGGAAAAAGTCACTGCGGTCGTCGCAAGGCCTTAGGAGGAGGGGAGCTGGGCGGCGAGAGGTCTCGTGGAAAAGATTGGTGTTACAGTACCGAGTCTGTTATAGACAAGAGGGTCCTAAGATGAACTTTATTAAGAACCTGGATGTTTTAACAAGAGTGGACTTCGGCAAACAGAAGACTTCCTCCACCGACTACCAGTCCGAGTGGCACGGCGGGGACCTCATCATAACGAGGAGGTAAGGAGGAACGTGTAGGGACTACTCTGTGAGAACGAAGAACAAGTCCAGCGCGGTTGAGAAAGTTCTCTAAATATACATCATGAGGACTGACCTCGCACCGAAGGGTCCCCAGCTTATGGAGTATCAGATACCCGGGCTCAACGAAGGAACTAGAGTTTAGCCGCCAGAGGTGAAACGGTTGTCGAAGACAATAGTGCAACCCTCCTCTTGATCCGGAAACAGGACCCCAACTTCCCAGAAAACGGCTGACTGGCTAGCTAGTATGGTCCCCTGAAGACGACAACGACCACGGTCGACCGTACACCTCTACCCGTGTCGACTAGAGTCTAAAAGAGGTAGACTAGAGACGTAGACTTGTTCTTATCCTATAGTTAACAATTGTTTGGGAGGGAGCGGAACAAAGGGAGGGTTAGAGGGCATTGCGTCACTCCTCTCCAGTGAGTCATGAAGTACAGAGGTATGTTTTCAAGTTTACCTCTCTTTGGTCACCTCCGAACCCATAAGAAGCAAAAAATATTCCGTTTCTCCTCCATACCGTCGGTCGACCAGAGTCAGGACACTGTGCACCAACAACTCTTTGGACAGGCATCGTAGACTTGAAAGCCACTTTAGAGGCAGTTAGGTAGCGTCCAAACCCCTATCTATACCACACCAGGAGTCCGAGGCTTTTGGGGTCGTGCAGCTATGTTGACAAAGTCCCGTCTCCACTGTACTTCAACCAAGGGCTAGTCTAATTATAAAGTACTCCCTTTGGATGGAGAACTTTTCTGACTGGTTTGTCTTTCGTTGACTAAAACGAAATACCTAAAGTTACCTTTTTGAGACCCATGAAACACCGCATTGACAAATACTTGGTCGTAATGGCCAAAGGGGGAACGAAGGAGAGTTGTCCGGTTGTTACAGGCGAGGGGTTCGCGCAGTTTACGGCCACGGTTACTACCAATTTCCGACACGCCCCCCGAGACCTCCCGCCAAGATCGTCTACAACACCAGAGACTCCTTGAAGACGTTCTTAACTCACTGGAGAGAAGCGTCAACTTTTTATGGCAACCGTACGCTCGATATAAAATACGGAATGGGTCGACCGGCGTCGGGTCCCCATCTCACGGGGGTTTCTCTCTTACAACATAGATTGACGAACCCCTTGGGTGATCGTACGTTGTGGCTGGGACGACTCCCCACTCCTTACGATAAAACGTCTTGTATGACAGAAGCAACTTCAGGTCGAGTCGGGGACCGACGAAGGAAGGAAAGCCGGCAGACTTTTTCTCTCTTGATCCCTATGCTAGTCGGAAGAAGACTAAAGGCATACTATAACCGACCGTAAACTTCACCCCCGAGCGTAACGACCCTCACCAACCCAAGTGGTTGACACCACAAGCCTTGCAAAAGGACGGCGAGGAGACAGACCGCTCAAAGGCTCAGAGGGTCTACAACACAGTTCGAGTGACTAACTTTTTTTCCATTTCGTGATTCAGTCAGAGTCTCCACGCAGTAAACCACTAAAACGGGACATGAGATCCATTGATGTTAAATGTAAAAACCGAACGAAGGGGAGGTTGTTTAGTTTTTCCGTGACCTTCTAGACGCGGGGTCCGTGGCGACCTATTCGTTCAACTAAGTTGTTAGGGTTACAAGTTCTCCCATTTCAACTGGGAGATGAAAAATACATGTAGCAGTCGACACTTATCCGAAAAGAGTAGAGGTACGCCCCCGTTGTCTAACCCTAGCGAGTGATCATTTTGACCCCACGGGGTGAGATCTTGCGTGGAGCCCCTGATCGAGGGAGATTATCAGTGGTCTTGTATGTCTTCCATTTTCTAATAATTGCTCCCACAGTTGATTTCTTCACACCAAGCTGCTTACCTATTGCAGATTCAGTCTTCCCAGCCTGGTGCAGGTCTACAATTTTGTTTCTGGTGTCCTTTGACAGCTCTTTGGTCTTGGCCATAGTGGAGTTTGGAGTGTGACATAATCACCACCTGTCCTCTGTACAGACCTCCTTCAGAGGCTGGCCTCTTCCATGTGGGACCAGAGACGAGAGCGTGGCTTTGTGACACTGAGCTGGACATATGACGACGATACACGAAAGAAGAAGAAGAAGAGTGTGACTGTTTGAGGTTGTGGACAGGTGTCTTTTATACTGATAACGAGTTCAAACAGGTGCCATTAATACAGTTAACAAGTGGAGGACAGAGGAGGCTCTTAAAGAAGTTACAGGTCTGTGAGAGCCAGAAATCTTGTTTGTTTATAGGTGACCAAATACTTATTTTCTACCATAATTTGCAAATAAATTCTTTAAAATATGGACAATGTGATTTTCTGGATTTCTTTTTCTTTTTTTTTTCTTTTCATTTTGTCTCTCATAGTTGAGGTATACCTAGGATGAGAATTACAGGCCTGTCATCTTTTTAAGTGGTAGAACTTGCACAATTGGTGGCTGACTAAATAGGTGTGTGTGTGTGTGTGTAGTTTAGCCTTCCAGCAAAAGCCAACATTGGTTCCTACTTATATCCGTAGCGCTAATTGGCTCCTACATACAGTATACATTGAGGCTTGATGTATTAGCTTTATTAGCTATTACCTCAATTTAATTAAATATTTTTGACGTTTAGAGGAGTTCTTCACATATATAATATTGCCATTTCTGGGCTATTTTATTCACATGTTCAGTATCAAACCTGTCTTTTAACTTTTGTGTATATTTTTGTCCTTTTAATGTCTCCATTGTTCTTGGGACATACGTATATGGATGTTGGCGTAATAAATTCAAGGCTTACTCTAATGTATTTCCCGTGTCTAGCCACTGAGTGGATCGGGGTGTCCAAAAGATCCTGGGGAGCATGTATTACTCAGCTATTTGGAGCAGTTGGACAGTGCCTCCTGGCTGGTATTATCTACTTAATCAGAGACTGGAGACTGGCTCAGCTAATCACAGCAGCTCCACTGGCAGTTGTTGCTATTTACATATGGTGTGTATTGACTCTTTTTATATTACAATCAGATGTTTCCCTGAAATTACAGATTATTAAAGAATGCCTATTTCCTTGTTTCTGACAGGTTTATACCAGAGTCAGCCAGGTGGTTGTTGGACAGAGGCAGGACAGAGGAGGCTAAACAGCTGATTTCCAAAGTGGCAGCCATTAACAAACGCACTGTTCCAGAGTCTCTTCTGGAAAAGGTCCCTTAATAAGAAAAAAAAGTTGTTATTTTTGTTACCATTGTATCAAGACTTAACGTAAATGCAATGCTACCGTCATACTGTTAATAAAAATAACGCATGGTGTTTATTTATTAAGTAATTACTATAACAGAAATATATTTCTACAATGTCTGATCTCAGTCAAAGACATCTAAATGTAACTCTATTAACTCCTAACTTTTGCCAATCTAACTCTTATGATCTGCTAACCTAAGCAAATGTTAGCATGATATTGTTTCCATCCCCTGTGCATTACAGATTGTTGAGAACAAAACTGTGAGAAAGGGAGGCATAATTATTCTCATGCAATCATCTGTGCTTAGGAAGTATTTCTTAACCATAATATTGGCATGGTAAGTTTCATTTTACAATACACATAACAACTCTTTTAAGCCTGTAAATGCAAAAGAGACTGATAAAAAAACACATTTGAGATTTTTACTTTAGGTTATAATGAATTTAACAACTTATTTTTCAACATGCTAAATACGTCTTTTTTTTAATCATCAGGTTCTCCTTGAATGTTACTTACTACTCCCTTTCATTCAATGTTGGAAATCTTGGCTTGGACATCTTCCTGACGCAGCTTATATTTGGTCTGACTGAATTCCCAGCTCATATCCTTTGCATATGGCTGTTAGAAGCACTGGGGAGAAAAGTGTCACTGATGTCAACTCTTCTGATCGGGGGATTCTTGTGCTTCTTAATCCTAGCTGTTCCTCAAGGTAAAGCCCTTTGGGTGTTGTCCCTATGATGTTTAGTTTAACTAGCGGCCTGTAGCAAAGGATAGCAATGGTGGTTAGTTAGTGACTGCACCATAACATTATCTCTAAATGGTTTCTGTATCCTTTTGGGATACAGTCATTTGAAAGGCTGTGTCCATGTGTAAAATTGAGGTTGTAACAGTGTCAGTACAGTGTAATATGGTTGTAATATTGGTGTAATAACAGTGTTACATGGGTGTAACATGGGTATAATATAGGTTTAATACAGGTGTATTAAGAGTGTTTTAATCTATAATATTGGTGTAATAACCGTGTAATGTTTGTGTTACATGGGTGTAATATGGGGGTAACATTGGTGTAATACCGGTGTAATTATGGTGTGATATTGCTGTAACATGGATATAATAACAATATGTGTGTAATATTAAATGTCACATGGGTTGAATACGGGTCTGATACAGTAGGTGTGACATGGGTGTAATAATGGTGTAACAGTGGTGTAATAGGGTTGTTCTAATGTGTAATATGGGTGCAAAAAGTGTTATATGGGTGTAATGTAAAAATAGCGTTCATATTTCCCAACATATTTATGTGTGAATGCTCATTTAAGGGTTACGTTCAGATATTCATGGTTCCCAGATGGTGTATTTAAGGGATGTTAGAGTTACCATAACTTTTTCCAGATTTCTCGATAACATTGGAAGCCTCATTCTAAAATCAAACACCCATCTCGTAACATTGTAGTTGTTTTAATTATCTGACAATGTGTTTTTCTCTTCAAAGATAATGCTGTTGCTATGACCACGTTAGCAACTTCAGGACGTTTTTTCATTAACTGGGCAGGATCCATATGCAATGTGTATGTTCAGGAGCTGTTCCCAACATCTTTTCGGTAAGCCTCCCATCTCACTGTAGTAATCGGTATATTCGCCAGTGTGTTCACAAGAATAACACCAAAGACGGTTTAGCAAACGGAGTACATTTTCTTATGGGTTTCGCCCCTGCCTAGCGTCTTTAAGAGAACAGTGGTAGTGTCTGAGTTCATTGACTCCAATGGGAGCAGGGAACATGAGGCAGACAATGAACAAATATTTTGCCCTGTTGTGACAAAAGTAAATATTAAAAAAATTCCAAACATTTAACACAAAAATTGCATTTTTAGACACATCTTTAGAAACCTGCGTTCTAGACCATTTTTGTCAACTCTCTGGCAACTAAGGGCATTACAGTTAGTTCAATGGCTCAAACTGTCAAATTCTATTAAAACTGTGTTTCAGACAAACAGCCTCTGGTTTGGGCTCCATTGCCAGCAGGGTTGGTGGCCTGCTGGCTCCACTGCTCAACATGTTGGCTGTGTACCACTGGTCCATACCCACCGTAGTGTTCAGCAGCCTGACACTGGTCAGTGGAGCCCTGGGCTTCCTTCTTCCTGAGACCAGGGGGAAAGAGCTTCCTGATTCAACCGATGAGGCTGAGGGCAACACGTAAGCATCCGACAGTGTCTTCTTATTACACCCTGCAGTGCACAGTTAATACATCTGGCTTTATTTTTGTTCAGAATGAATAACAGCATTTCATTAGCATCTCCAAATGAGATCAGATATATTTTTTTTTATGTTGACCAATATTAGCTATTTTCACGCATCTCCAAATTACTGCATGTCAGGCAATATGAAGACACGAACAACATACCCTCTAATATTTGTAATTAATTCATATTTGTAGGATTGTCATGCAGGATTCATTTTGTTCCAGAAAAGGGAACATGTAACTAACACACTCTTCTGTTTATTCCCTTTTCCCAACAGAAATAAGACCAAGCTGAAGAGCCAAAGTGAAACAAAGAAGTTTGCACAAACCATATCTACCAAACTGTAGACTGAATACTTCTGTTACTCTTGCTCCATGTTACTCTGCTAGCAGCAGAGACAGGTAGTTAAAGGTTTGCTTTGTCATACAACTAGTGGTCTCATTAGCCTGAAGTTTGCTTTAGATATTCATGTTTTGTCAGCGCACCTAAAAATGTTTTACACAGGGCTCGGCAATATATGAATATTATATCTTTATTTTGATATGAGACCTAAGTTTTGTTAATCGTAATATCTAAATTTAAACTTTTTTTATGTCTGCATTACATTTAAGTGATACATGTAATTTTTCTACCAGACTTATAGCTGTTCCATTATTTGCCTTTACCAACTTAGTCATTATATCTACATTACTGATGATTATTAATCAGAAACCTCATTGGGAAATGCATCAACGGTAAACCCTATAATGCCTAACCTATATTAAGATATTATTGTCATTTTGCCCTATTTCAGAGCCACCATATCCCCTTGTACACAAGTCATTGTAATTGTTGAGTACTTTTATGCTTTCCATTAGACACTCCATTGGTTTTCTTATTCTGCCACCCTCAGGTCAAATGTTGGCACACAATATATTTCAAAGTCTATGAGCTGATATCTCTGGAAGTTAGTGACAGCATACAGTACATGATCACAGGGTTACAAACCCTTTTAATTTAAATGAAACTATGGCTTAATCTCTTGTGCCACCCTCAGGACAATCTTTGTATTTAGTCAGTTGTTCAGTTTTTACATTGATCTAATACAGTAGCATGTTCAAATCAAATCAAGTTTTATTTATATAGTACATTTAAAAGCGATTTTTGGTCGAGCCAAACATGTACATGTAAAAAGACACATTACTACAATCACAATAAAAGACAATAATTTACAACATAAATATAAAAAACAAAAACACAGGGAATAGTCAGGTGTCATTCTCCGCTCTGAATAGAAGGCCAGGGAGAAGAAGTGAGTCTTTAGTGTTGATTTAAAAACCCCTAGGGTCTGGGCCGACCTCCCATGGAGGGGCAGAGTGTTCCAGAGCCATGGGGCCAGCTGCTGCGAAGGCTCTGTGACCTCTGGTTTTGAGCCTGGTCTTGGGCACTACCAGCAGCAGCTGGTCAGCCGATCTTCAAGCTCTGGCTGGGATGTAGCGATGGAGGAGTTCTGCTAAATAGGCAGGAGCCAGCCCATTTAGGGCTTTGAAAACAGATAAAAGGATTTTTAAATCAATTCGGAACCGAATTGGGGTGATGTGGTCACGGTTTTTGTGGCCAGTCAGAAGACGTGCAGCTGCGTTCTGCACTAGCCGCAGGCGTTTAATTGAGGCCTGGTCCATACCCACATACAGAGCGTTGCAATAGTCTAGTCTTGAGGTAACAAAGGCATTAATAACCCTTTCTAGGTCTTTAAAAGATAAATACGACTTGCTTTTGGCCAATAGTCTTATTTTAAAAAAGCAGGATTTGACTACGGTGCTGACCTGCTTGTCGAATTTAAAAGTGCTAGTGAAGGTTAGGTCACTCCAAGGTTTGACAGAGGGGAGGATGTTTCCATTGAGAGAAAACTCAATTGTTACTTAAATTATTAACGGTTTTCTGCGATCTACTTTCTATTTCAATTCTGCACAATGGGGGATCGGGCTTTCTCTGCAGCTGCTCCTCACCTGTGGAATTCCCTCCCAGACCACCTGAAGGCTCCACAGACCACGGACGCCTTCAGGAAAGGCCTAAAAACCTTTCTTTTAAAAAAGCCTTTGATTAAACTTGTGTTTATTTTGTTTGTTTCTATTATGCCTCCTGTAGCACCTTGAGATTGCTTTTAGCAATGAAAGGTGCTTTACAAATAAAATGTATTATTATTATTTAAACCTGATTGCCAAACATTTCAATAAAAAACTCTTCACAGTGGCGGTGCGGTCTAAACTGATTTTTCGGAATGAAAGACACATTTGACAAGTTTGTCAAATGTATAATCCTTTTGGGAGACATAAACCAAATACCATTCCCTTCTGTTGGGGTTATGTCTGAAGTATAAGCAGTGGTAATCTGAAATATCTACAAAAAGAAAGGAACTGTATAGTAAAATGTGTGTTTTTTGTCAAAACAAACAGCTGCTAAGAGTGAAAACAGAAATAATATTATTATAATATAACAGTAATTAACAATTTTATTTTGCGATTTTCTTCTCCATTATTCTTATTTTATTTATTGTTATTGCACATATTACGGGTACTGAGACAACGAAATGCAGTTTAGCTTCTAACCAGGAGTGCAACAAGCAGTAAAGTGAAAAGTAATGTACACAATCTACAGAATAAAATATAGAATTAATTGAATGATGAATAAACAGTGAGGGGTATGAATACACTAGATACAAACAGCAGCCTGTGAGCAGTATGAACAGTGTGTATGAATACACTAGATACACACAGCAGCTTGAGAGCAGTATGAACAGTGTGTATGAATACACTAGATACACACAGCAGCCTGTGAGCAGTATGAACAGTGTGTATGAATCCTCACCATACGTATGTCGGTGACAAGTATGACGAGTGTCCGACGACACACCATCAGATCACCATAAGTATCGGTGTGACTACAGTATGACGAGAGTCCGACGACACCAATTAGACTCACCATAAGTATGTGTGACAATGTATCACGAAGTGTCCGCGACGACACACCATCAGATCCATCATAAGTATGTCGTGCACAAGTATCGACGAGTGTCGACGACACTATAATAGATCAACATAGTTATGTGTGACAACGTATGACGAGTGTCCGACGACCCACACATAGATCCACATAAGTATGTGTGACAAGTCATGACGAGTCGTCCGACGACACACATAGATCCACATAAGTATGTGTGGCCACAAGTATGACGAGTGTCCGCACGCACCACACCATAAGATCACATAGTACTGTTCGACACGTATGTCGAGAGTCGGCACCTCGACCACCCAAGCACTCACCATAAGTATGTTGACACACGCTCATCCTCGCACCGAGTGTCCGCACACCACCACCATAGCCCACACCCAAAGTATGTGTGACAAAGTATGACGAGAGTCCGACCGGACACACTAGGCATCACCATAAGTACGTGTGTGACAAGTATGACGAGAGTCCCGACGCACCCGCCACACATAGATCACATAAGTATCGTCGTGAACAAGTATGACGGGTGGTGGAGCTGTCCCTCCGAACGACTACTAACATAGAGTCACATAGATATTGTGAACCAAGTATGACGAGAGTCCGACGCACCACACTATAGATCATCTCAGTATGTGTGACAGTACTGACGAAGTCTTCCAGACGACCACATAGACGC
>NW_011368459.1:51600-57240 GCF_000735185.1 Notothenia coriiceps | reverse complement strand
GTCGACACACGAAAGTGGTTGTTTCTGTTGTCGACAATTGCGATACATAACAAAGAGCGCAGCGCGAGCAGGCTTCCGTGAGCGGGAGCGCGCTCCTTCACTACAGACTTTCTCGCCACCTAACCATTCGCCAAAATGTTTTTGATACCAGCGGTAACCGGCCAAGCGCTGGGCAAAAAACTATCTTCAAATAAAAGAAATTCACCGGAGGAGTTAAAGGAGAGTGACAGGGAGCATGAGAAGAAGAGGGAGAGAAAGTTTCAGCCAGCTTGATCAATGGAGTTGTTTTCTAGTGGTGCAGTGACGCGTCCTAAGACCCTTTTATAATCTATCGATTAGATTTATGATTCGAAAATTATAAAAGTAGGGTAGACATGTGGAGATTATCCGGCTGAACAAAACGTGCATTTATCAAAAAGGTTTGTTTTCCACAGACCTTATTTCCAGCTATTTTCCAAAACCCTGTGGAGAAATCCCATTGCTTTTTGTCGAGGGAACCAGCAGCTTACTTCCTGGTTTAGGAAGCGTCACTGGCTGCACCTCTCAATATGATGCCAATATAAACAAGGTCTTCTGTCGGCTCTGTACATCAATACCGACCTATGCTGACAAGTAAGTGAAGAGTAGACAATATAAAGGTATTGGCGAAATGTCCCAGCAGTTTAGGATAATGAAGGTTCTAATCAAATCAATTACATAGCCATTACATGTCTAACTCCTAATGACAGGAAGGCAGAAAGTGCATTATACAAATAATAATACTCATAATAATAGCAGACATTTTTTAACAATGACCACAATATCATTATTTTAATAAACCAAATATGAACAATTGAGGAACATGAGGAAGAACTGATGAATCAAATGTTGTAGTACAAGTAGTAATGTAGTTTGTGCATACATTACTATTGCAACAAATGTGTTAATTTTCTTCATTATTAGTCGATTTTTTTTTGGACGAATGCTCCGGGCCAGTGGTTACAATGGTGGGGCCAGTGATAATATAATGCCAGTGGCATTTTACCCTTAATGTCTACCTCTGCGGTAAGTCACTAGCACCGCGGTTGGCCGGCGGTACCGAAGTGGGCCGGTCGAGAGTCCCGGGCTGATTTGTAGTCCCAGTCCGCCCCTGCACTCACCCCTACTTTAGTGGGAACAATGAGTCTGCGTCTTTGATGCACAGAGGAATAAACGCTGATCATCCTCTGGCTGCAGCCTTGACCGGTACTTGCTTTTGATCAAAATCAATGCGGAAAACCTGCACTCACACAGGTAGGTGGAGGTGAAAGGAATGAGCACTTTTACAGCCTTTTTGGCGAGGTGGGGGAACTCGGTCTCCACAGACAGCCACAAGTGGGCAAGTGTCACTTTACTCGTCTTTTTCTCGTTCTTTTGTGTCTCACGCTGCGCCTCCCCTGAAGCTCTCTGGCGCCCCCCAGGGGAGGCGCGCCTCACACTTTGAAAACCGCTGGACTAGAGCGATGCATAGGAGCGATTAGAGCGAAGCGAATATTCGCATCGCGTCTGGTGTGAACGCAGCATTAGAGGGCCCTGACGGCTCGCCACTGCTTTAACTACAGTTTATTCAAAAAAAACTGTCCGCATTTAAAGTAGAATATGAAGGAAAAAGAGTCCGATTTAGGTATGTTCTGATCTCTGCAGAGGATACAAATACTGTAATGTACCGCATAAATGGTTGTATAATGTTTAGCCCACCCTAAAAACTCACTGTTTATATCCTTTTTCAAATCCTTTAGCTGTCTGCACTTTCATGATCTTAGTGTTTGTATTTAATGTTTCCTGTCTTATTTTGAAATGTGTTTCTCTTGATTTTTTTGTCAGGCTTTACTTCCTGTCTTATTGTTTTCCCGCCTGTGTGATTGTATGATGGTTTTCACCTTCTGCCTTTGAGTTAATTCCTGCTTTCTCCAGCTGTGTGTTGTCTTTCTATTTAATCTGGTGTCTTTATAGTCCTATCTCTCCTTGTGATCTTTGTTGATTTGACGTCTTTGTCCCTGTCCGGTCTTGATTTGTGGTGTATTTCGTCCCTGCCTGATAGTGTTCCTGGACCAAAACATCGTTTTTATCAGTGTTCCTGCTCGTTATTCTTCCCTTGTTCCCTCTAAGGTTTGTACACGTTCAGTTTTTTTGTTTTGCCTGGTCCCCATGTTTTATTTCAATCAGGAGAGACTTCATTTTGTTTAAAGAACATTTATTGACACATGTCATATGATAAATGTTAAGTCTTTGGGGATTAGACCCCAATCCTGAAATTGTATATCTAAAGGGGGAAAGGCAGCCGTGAGCATATAGGGAAACCCCCCGGAGTCTAGACACTGGTGATGATGCTGAAGATCTGGATTTGATGAGGAGATGGGATGAAGAGGAGGTGTGATGAGGTCTTTGGGTTAACTCTCCTGGCACTGGATAAGGTGAAAGGAGGTGGATGGGGAGGAGGCGGGCGGCAGCATAAAAACCTGAAATCACAGCTGACTGCAGGAGAGAGGAGAACCATTTTAAAGTTTGGCTGCAACACGGTAATTCGCTGCTGGAGAATGAGGTGAATGTAATAGGTTGACCGTGATGAGCTGATTATATGCAGCTGCGGAGTGAATGTATACACCCAGTCTTCCTGAATGAACTTGCGCTGAGCTTCATTTGCTATAATGCCTGATTTTGTAACTTTTTTGGTTGATGGTGTGCATTGGGATAATCTTAATGTAAAAAATGTATCATGGCTCCAAAAAGGTAAAAAAAACAAAAACACTGGGCTATCTAATTGTAAACTAAGAGTCAGTCTCTGTCAAATGAATAGCCTTTTGTGAGGGAATCCAACATTTGGATCGCTGGAACAGGGAAGAACTGAAGAAGCTAATGAATTGATACTAATGATAGCACTCAATAAAAACCTAGATAACCTGCTGGATGAGGTTTATCAGATACAATTGTATTGCATTTGATTAAATTAGACGTTAAACATCCGTCATAAACAACACCTTTAAGTCTGCAGCTGTCACTTCTTTACAGAGGCAAGGTGGTGCTTTAAGCTCAATGCTAAATTGTGTGCTCACAACATAAAAGGTGTTTTGTTTAATACATGAACCATTAGCAAGATAGTACATTTACCATTTAAGCAAGCTCGTTAACATTGAACTACCACTAAACACAAGTTTAATGGGGATATCATCAGTTTCTAAGTTGTTTGGTCATTAAACAAATGATTGGAATAAAGTTTAAACGTTTAACATGGGGATTACACTAGAATCAATGTCAATGGACACCTTTATGCCGAGGAAAGATCACCCTGTCTGTGTTCTTTTTCATTAATGACCGCCTTGCTGCACACTTGGTTAGTTTTGAATGCTGGACCCCAGAGTTAATGCATATTCTGATCTGGAAATGTAAACACAGCAGGGGGCAAAGTCCACAAGTTGATGCTGTGGTAAACATTGAACATCATTACAGATGAGTTTTGACCTGCATTGGTCTTTAACTTCTTATCAGTCTGTGAACAGGAGTTTTATTGCTTTATGACTGTCGTACTGTCCGATGCTACTCACTCTCTGAATTACACATCTACAGGAGCGGAACAACATGTGCCTGATTATACTACAATGCAATGTACGATGTACCCTTGTTACAGAACAGGGTTTTGTCACAGAAGGGTATATGTTTGTGAGCAGTTCCCTAGACAAGATTAGAGATAGGTCCCAACAAATAAGCAGAACTTTGTGTGGCTAAATTATGTTTATTCTTTCCAGTAACCAATTGAGCTTTGACACAAACTGGACAATGATAATACTGCACCTGCAAGGGATTAAAGGGGTCGTTTAGATTGTTCCAAGGGTATACAAGGTACTATCCATACTTTGTGTATAACCTACTTGCTCACCCCCAGAGAGAACAGATAGAGTACTAGCATGGAAACAAAGTTCTGCTGTATACAGGGGCATCAGCAAAATGTATAGTCTGCCGCATGTTTTTGGTAAACGCCTGATAAAAGGTCTTTGGTTACTACAAGCTGAAGGGATCTGACATAAGATACATCAGCAAACACAACACTCTTCGTGAATGACCAAGATTCTATGTGTCATAAAAGTGGCGGTTGCTAATAAGTGAATAAATAAAAGACTAAACGTCATCACACCGACACGAGTCCGCCTTTAACTCAGCGCTGGTGCTGCTCCGCCATGTGACCGCGATGAAGTTCGTTTAACTTTCGCTATATACTATCGCCAATCGCATTTAAGCTTCAGGAATCAGAAGTGGTGTTAATATGTGGAGATAATCCTGCTGAACAAAACGTGTTAAGTATCAGAAACATGTGGGTGCCACCAGTCATATTTTCTGCAATATACCTTAATTCCAATGGGGAAATGCCATTGCCTTTTGTCAGGAAGGCCTTTACAATGCTTGGCCTACAAAAAAACATAATCTCTGCACGCGTTGTTTTCAGAAATTTTGCAAGCGTTAATAGCCTTTTTCTGCAATCTACTTTCGACTTAAACATGATTGCAGAACCTCTCAATAAAAACTCTTCACGGTGGTGATCAGTGAAGACACAACATTTTGTTCAGTTTTGTCAATTCAAAATTGACATATTGCAAACAGGGCCGTATCCAGGATTTCCTAAATACCGAGGTCCAAACATGCTCTGGGGGTTTGGGGGATACCCCCCGAGATTCTTGGGATTTTCATGATCTAGTTAGGTGCTTTTTAAGTCCTGTGGGGGGTCACACATTGGATAATATATTGATTTCAAACCATGTCAGTGGGCTGCAGCATCAATTATGTTTGAAAGTGTAATGCATAAGAATCAGCTGATTGTTACTATGAATGATCTGGACATGCAGAAGAGGCTAAAATGATCACAACACATTGTCAACATTCATTTTCCATGTCTCTCTCCTTTCCATAACCTGCAGCCTCTCTTCCATCTTCTTGAGTCTCTCCGTCTTCTTCCTGTTCATTACTCTCTCTGTCCTCTTCTCTTTGTCTTTGTTCAATCTCTCCCTCGTTGTTCACTTTTTGCTCCTTCTCACTTGTCCCTCCTGCCAGTGAATCAAAAGCAATTCAGCCATTTAGTTCATTTCACTTGTTTGTTTGCATTCTTTTTTTCATTTAAATCTGTTTTGTTTGATTCTCAAAAGAGAACAAAGATGTAAGCAAATTGTGTTTTATACAATTGCATGTTATTATGACATCATAACTGCAATAGATGTAGGTTGTTTTACAATTATGCCTATTGTAAATTAAGACTATTGTTATAGATATATCTATATATATATCTATATATATATATAGATAGATGGGGTTATTAAGCCTACATTATTTTTGTGTGATTCTACCTGCAGTTCCTCCCTGACTTCCATCACTTTCTCTCTCTCTCTCTCTCTCTCTTTCTCTCTGCCTGTCCTGTCTCTTCCTTCCAAAGCTGAGCTTCGACTGACGTAGTCTTTTCATTATATCTGAGTCAGTGTAAAAATAAAACAATACAATGTTATATCTCCATTGTTTTACTCAAATTGAAATGAAAGAACAACATTACAACGTTTGTTAAAAGGTAATCCTTCTGACATTGGATGAATGTAATTCACTTTAGCTCTCTAGCTAGTTTATTCACGCAATTTAGACCAAAGT
>NW_011368459.1:38838-51555 GCF_000735185.1 Notothenia coriiceps | reverse complement strand
TAAAAAAACACAGGACTATATGCGGCCCTAGGCCTCAGTACCTACGAGTCGCCAGGAACAACAGTAGCCTCGCGCTCAGGAGCCTAGAACTCAGAACCCCGACACCAGGACTAGTATTCAGGCCCTACCTAATAGCCTGAGCACTAAGTAAAGGATAATATGTCGTGTACGTAAAGGTTGTAAACATGATGATACAACTTTACCATAATGAAAGTTAAATGTCGTCTGCCGTAGATAACGTTGCAGACAGGCAAGGACCTCTCCTGGAGAAGACAACGAGAGGGACTCCAAAGAGGGTAAACAAGGGAAAATTTGACACCCAAAGAGGCCTTCAAAAGGAACATGCTACACTCCCAGATCCTATCTCCCACAGCATAACAGGTTTAGACTAATAGGGACATGTTTGACCCTTCAGTTGACTCTGTTTACATTTTAAACACTATAACCGATATATTCATGATTGTAACTAAACTAACTAAACTAACTATCCACTGTTCCTCCTCAAACATCCACTACGTCCTGGACCTTGCCCTCGGTTCACCTCCAACTTCTCTCACACCTCGACTACACGACGTCCCGAACCACGCACACTCTTGGGACCGTCGACTCAAGACTACATGACCTCGGAAAGTGCGCCGGGACGACCCTTCGCCCGCGCCCGTCCTCAGGCAACGTTATGCACGTTCTGCCCTACAATTACTTTGTCACTACTCGGAAGAGACGTTGTCTTCAGACGTTCACTACCGGCCGGTCAGACCTATGACAAAGACTCCACCTCTTCCGACTAAAACTATGACTAAACTAAACAATTCTTTACTTTTCCCAACTTAGGTTATGTATGCGGTTCCAACGCCTGGACTCCCCTACCACTCTACTACCTTGGCAGCTACAACTCCTCGTCTAGAGAGTTGGAAGGGGGACTCGTCACCGACAACCCCCGGTGTGGGTTACTCGAGTCAACTAATGACAATTCAAACTCATCAACCCTGTAGGTCCAAAATTAAAAGAGACACCTCCGTCAACTACATCACATGGAAATAACTAGGGGGCTACCCCCATTAAGTCAAGGTGAGTCAAAATTGTGCGTGTACGTAAAATAAAAATATTCAATTTATTTTTATGTGCGCAATATAGGTACGTGTGTAATGTAAAAAACACATGTCTATAGTTTATTTGTCAATTATATACGGTGTATACAGTGTACGTAATTCTCCTAGTTCTAGGCCGTGGATCCCTCGTCAACCCCCAATCCACAGAACGCCCGTGGTAGATGTTGCGTCACCGGGGTCCTTGTCAGGTGTGAAGAAAGGAGCCTGCACCCTTGGCCGTTGCGCAGTTGCCAGGGTTTCATATATGGAGTGTCTGATGCTTAGTGTGGAGCGGAGAAGAGATGGTACTACAGTGTTATGGTGAGTTACGAACTAGTGCCTTTGTTAACCCCCGTCACACGAACAGGGTATAACAAGTCAGTCCGGAAAGCGGTCTTGTGTGTCGTGACTCTGACTAGACAATTCCAGCAAGATTGCTGTAGGTGAAATTTGTGTCTGTCACCGTCTTGAAGTCACAAGTCATAATTAATCAGAGTCGACGACGCAAACTGTGACAACTGGGTTGGATAACGATCTGGCTGACTTGACCGACCCTTGAAAGCGTGTAAGATGTAATCAAACTTAGGATGAATTTCCGTCTTTGTTGTTACAAGATATCCATTTATGTGTAGACTCAACTGTTTATACTGTACACCCCGAGGAGTCCGAGGAGAACCCCGTTGAGAAGAGAAATTGTAGATGTACGATGAGTGACCCGGTCATACTTTTGTGTTATTATTCACATGTTATCGATATGCCTACTGTTGGGTTTACATGTATTTGTAAAGTGGTCCTCTGATGGGTACGATCTTTAACAAACCAAGATTTTTGTAAGACTCTACAATAGTCAGTAACAAGATCCTCCAAAGTCGCCCTTCAAAAACAACAAGGTCTTCAAGAAGACTTTCCATCCTATTGCAAGAGATTTTTTGTAAGAATTTACAAACCACTATTGTAAACAATCTTGTAATACCGGGAGGGATAAGAATTTGCAAAAAGTCGCCTTCAAAAACAAACCAAGGGTCTTACAAGAAGACTTTGCATCCTATTGCGAAAGTTTGGGTAAGAATATTACAAACCCTATTGGAAGATTTACAAAAACTTTTTGTAACAATCTTTAATACGGGACGCTGGGGTAATCGGAACATGAGAGTACACAGGTATAGACAGAGAGAAGGAAGAAGTAAGATGTCCCCCGACAAACTAAGCCTATATACCTACAAGCCCCTCCATGCCCTCTCTCCTCAGTACCTCACAGATCTCCTCCACCCTTACATCCCGTCCCGCACCCTTCGATCTTCAGATTCCGGCCTGCTCTCCATTCCACCTTCACGCCTCCGCACCTTTGGGGACCGTGCCTTCAGTGTCGCTGCCCCCACCCTCTGGAACTCCCTCCCTGCTGAAATCCGTAACTCCCCTTCTCTGAACATTTTCAAATCAACCCTGAAAGCTCATCTGTTCAACAAAGCCTTCCAACATTAACTCACTCTCCCCCCCCCCCCCTGCAATGTAACACTTTCGTTTCTGCCCCCTGTTTTATCCTTATATGTTTCATATGTTAAACGACCTTGGGTTGATGAAAGGCGCTATATAAATTAAAGTTATTATTATTATTATTACTATTATTATTATTAATATCTTCTACTTCCTTTTCTAATAATGAGGTGCTACATCACAATAATGTTTCACTTAATTCCTGCTGCTTATCAATTGTTATTGTTTTAGCATTACACTGCAAAAAGAAACCCAGACATAATTCCTGTACGCTAATTAAAACTGGTTTGGTGTAACTGCACAAACAGGAAAATATTCGGTATTTGGGGAAATTCTGTCCAGGTACAAACTCACTAAACATCAAAGTCCCATTGGGAGAAAATAGTAGGTCGCTATCTAGAGCAGACAAGCTTTGGTTCAATTGGTTTTAAATAAAGACTCCTCACAAATCATGAAGCTAAACTGTGGCTACAGTGGATGTTAGAAACTGAAACAGAAAAGATAAATTATTACAGGTTTTTTTATTGAATTGCAATGGCTAACTCATAAACTTACTTTAATCTATGTATACCATGACAATGTTTGATGAAACCTTGCATGGCCAAGTGTCATTACCTTTTATATCAGAGGACTACATAAAATAATTTCTTATAGTGTACATTCATTTAAAAACCACATTGTCTGTTTTTGGTGGACACAGATATTAGGCAATGGTTATTTGTGTCCAAAAGGATTTTTGTGTGATAAAAAATTAATAAGAAACTTTTCGTGAGAAACATTATTTTAAATGGATATAAAAAGGTTCAGTGACCTACGTATATTGTAATCTAAACGTTTTTGAAGTAGGCTACACATTATACAATCCAATTAATTCCAGTCAATCCTTGTAATAAATTCAACTTTTATGAGCCTTAAAAGGTTTGCTTGTTGCTACGGTTTTTATCTTGACTGCCTAAGCTTGAATCTTATTCTACTACCAGAAATGTACGGCAGATTCTGGAGGTTCACCTTTTTTATCCACAGCCATGGGTTATGGGTAAGAGAAAAAGTCGATTTATCCTTAGCACCTATATGGTTGTACAAACTATTTATAAGCTATGAAGATGCTTGTGGGTCACCATTTCTAAGTGCTTGGTTGTTAATATAACGTTTTGTTGAGCTTATTTTGAGCAGGTAACAGGGAACATTACTCTGCAATATCAGTTCCCAAATCTTCCAATAACCTTTCAAAGAAAATCTGTTTTCATCCCATAATAAATTCATACATAATAAATGTGTCACAATCTTATGATGGACCCAAATGCAGCACTTGAGAAACCAAGGAGTATTGATAATATACTTTATTGGTAATAATACCAGAGCAGAGGGATACCAGCAGAACAGTATCAGCCGGATGATGTGCAGGCAAACAAACCAGAGGACAGCAGGCAGAAGGTGAGTAAGGGCCGGGCAGAGGGTCAGGGAGCAGGCGAGGCGGGCAACGTAGGTACAGGCAGGGTCAGACAGCAGGCAAGGCAGGATAGTCCAAGGACAGGCAGGATCAGGGACCAGGCAGAGCAGGCAGGTCAGGGACAGGCAGGGTCGGAACCGGGTAGGCAATCTGGTAACAAACGCGTGAAAGACTAGCATGAAGGCAAAGTACGATTTGGCAACGGGTGTGTGTCTGGTGAGGGTTTAAATACTGGCAGCAAAGCTAATGGGTGCAGTAGAGAAAGAGAGTGAGCAGAAACGTGTGTGTGATTAACAGGTGAGACAGGTGAATGGAAAACTATTGGTGAATGATGGAGCAGACTGTGACAAAATGTATGAATTTAGAATATTCAGAAAAATATGCAGGTTCAGGAACGCACATAATATCGAATAAACTGAGCTCAATTCAGACCGAAATGTTTCAACCAAACGAACCCACCTTTAAAAAAATGCAATGCTATGCAATTATGATAATAGACATCATGCTTTTTGCAAAACATTTGTTCGGAAACAATAGTAGGATTTTATAGGATATATTTTTCCTTCAATTTACAGTATGTTGCGCATGCTTTAGGGACCACTAAGCCAGTAACAATTGCTCTATAACAGAATTATTTTGATGTCAGCCTTGACCAAATTATTATAGTACTATGGTACGTTGTTAAAGTTTACTGATATGGTTCTTTATGGTTATTTCTGTCTCAGGATCTGCATGTCTCTGCAGAGTATCAACACTTTACAAGAACAGTATTGGCTTTTTTGCCAGATTATAGTTTAATTAGACCTTTATTTTCCACATCCTCCAGATATGACCTTGGTTTAACCCAGAGTCTTGCACCGGGGGGACTAGCCGCAGATACTAAAAGATGAAAATCTGCTCTGTTTCAAGTTATTTTTGTAACCAAAATGTCTTCTACAATTTCAGAGGTTCCACGAACCCTCGATGTGGGCTGTCACGGACGCTAGCTAAGCGGCTGAGCAACTTGAAGTTTCTTTCCCCAAATAAGTATCCCAGCCAATGCAACTCGAACATGTGTAAAACAGTGAAATAGGATGTTCTAAAGCAACCAAGAGAGAGACTGCCAAGGGGCAGAAATGATCTTGATTGAGAAACGAAGCTGTTCTTCTGGAGGTAACATTTCTGAAAGACACAGAACAGAAATACATGACTAAGGGTTTTTCCACAATAAAATAAGGAAATGTAAGAGTTATACATTTTCTTAATACTGAATCTTAGTTGCTGTCGTCACCTGTTACTCTCGGCCTTATCTGCTGACTCAGGAAGATCCTGGTCTCAGGGGGCAGGAAGCCGAGCGCCCCACCGACCAGTGAAACGCTGCTGAAATAGGGGGTATTGACCAGTGGTACACGACCATCATGTTCCTGCTTTTCCTGACATGGCTCCTAAAGCTGGAGCTGTTTGTCTGAAAGGGGGTGCATTAAAACAGCTATAACCCTGGTCTGGAAAGTTTGCACAAGAAGCTCACTGTGTAATAGATGTTGGAACAACCCCTGGAAATAGAAGAACTGTTTAACAAAGACAAACAGGACATGAACTTGATACTGTAATTTGGCTATCCAAACCATATGGTTTACCTTGAGGAAGCGCTAGGAACATTATGACTAGATATTCCTCCAATCACAAATGTTGATATGCATGAAATTCTTCTCCCAAAAACCTCCATTAGCCACATGGAGAGTAAAGTAGCTGCCACTTCAAAAGCACCAAACATGAGCTGTGTCAAGAAGATGTTGAAGCCAAAGTTTCCCATCTTGAAGTACAGGGAGTAGATTGTTAGGTTCAATGAAAAACTTAAAAACAAGAAGAAAACAGAAGTTGACTTAAAATAATAGTTTATATTTGAACACTAGTTTAACCTATTTAATTAAAATATTACTTATATTGTCAACTTCAGTACTCAGTTACCTGAGGGGACATGGACAACCTTTCAAAATAAAATGATCTTGTGTGCAGGAGAAACTTGTATATCCCCTAAGGGCTCCGTAGGTTAGTATTTCATGAAAAAAAAGGGGGGTTAGTATCTCGCGCACGAGATGACTGACTTTTTTTTTTTTCTCTCTCTTTTTTTTTTTTTTTCAAGTCCCTTTAGGGGCTCCATACAAACAGGCAAGTTGCAGTCACAAACTTTACAAAGTAGTTGAGAACAATAAAAGTGGTCTTTGAAGATGGACGTGGTAACACTTGCATGTTATGGATTCACATTGTATACGAAAGAATGATCATTTATAACACTAATGATGGTCTGCTTCTAGTTTTCCACTGCACTTAGTTAAAATATTTATGAGCTATTTCAAGAATAGGTTTGTGAGGCCCCTGATACTCAGAGGGTCTAAGCAGCATTAACGTCAGCTAGCGATATGTGAGATATTCACAGAATTGGACAAAAAGTGCAATGTATTAGAATTGCAAACTCCACTTTTAAAATCAATACCTTTTCCAACAGAGAGTCTGAAACAGTGCGTTTGTTGATGGCTGCTGCCTTGACAATCAGCTGTTTAGCCTCTTCTGACCTTCCTCTGTTTAACAACCACCTGGCTGACTCTGGTATAAACCTCAAAGAAACAAGGAAAGTGCCAGTTAAATAGTGTACATCGTATACAAATAAAACAATAAAAAGTCATAAAAAAGGGTAAATGCTCACCATAGATAGCAACTACTGCAAACTGAGCTGCTGTGAAGTTGACCAAGTCTCCAGTGACGTATGGCGTAGATTACGCCAGCCAGGACGCACTGTATAATTGTAGTAAAAAGCTGTGACACACATGCTCCCCATGATCTTTTGGATCCCCTGATCCACTCAGTTGGAACTCACTACAAATTGGTTGTACATGGCATTTAAACAGTCACTCATTTAACACACCAGCTGTAAAAGATTTGAAGTTCTAATGTTTAGAACATTATTAAATAACACGTATATAATAATAGTTTCCGTTACAGTAGCTAACATTAGCATGACTTGTCTGAAAACACATTCTCCAACAAATTCATTTAAAAACGCAGACACTTTTAAAAAAAGCATTTAAAACTATGCACTGGATATGATGCAAGCCCTTTTTATCACATATGATATCCTCGTTAGCTTAAGTGAACCATTATTATAAGAACCAAATAACTGCTGAAATTTGAGTTGCTCGTTTGCGACCAAACCTGTAACGGAAAAAGATGAAGAAAATAAGTACAGTGAGTTTTCAAGGTAGGCTACACATTATAAAAACCTATCAAATCCAAGCCTTGTAATAAATCCTACTTTTATGAGCCTTATGAGGTTCTTTTGTTGTTAATGCTGACAGAAGTTTTTATTTTGTTCGCCCAAGCTTACATCCACATCAATGCAACTACTTTATAGACATCATGCTGTATGCATGTCAAGTTAAAATCACCTTAAATTATTGTTGGAATTGCTGCAAATGATTTACATGTACATATATTACACAAAAAAACTAAATAATAAACATGAATAAAAATAACATAACATCGTTTATGTCTTAACAGTAACAGGCAGGATTTTGCCCATCTGAAAGTACTTCTTATTTACTTTACTTGTTTAGTTATGTCAATAGATTAGTTGCTGTTTTCTGCGGGGCATTTCAAACATTTAAGATCCTGTCTTTAAAATTGACTGTTGAATTGTACTGTTTGATTCACTCTTCACTCCTAACAGCTGTTTGTTTTAACGTATTAACGTTTGACTTTCGGTCAAACGTTCATTATTTGTCATGGCCGTATCCACCATTGAGGTCACCGACGCCCAGACCCAAGCCCCCAGGAAGTGCGCCGGACTCAGATGAAAATATCCGTGGTGGCCAAACGGCGGTACTACACTTCCGTTTGGTTGCCAGGCCCGGAAACACTTTTTCCCATTGACTTACATGGGGAAAGAGTGGTCTGTAAATCGTTGGATAATTTTTTTTAAACTAAATAAACTACCCAGTATGAACACTTGTATAGCCCTTATTAAAAACATTCGTTCCCCAAGTTGTAAAAATGTGCTAATAACGTTATTCTGAGAGTTATATCCCTCTGCATTATGAACGCGCATCTAACCCACGGGACCGCACCACCCGGCACGTTCATGTGATGTGACGTGTTCAGCACTACATGAGTTTACCTTTACCCATGGATGCACAATAAGAACGGACCCATATTGCCCACGGAGCTGTAATAATGGATATATTGCACATGTTTGCTGTAATTCATCATTTGTAAAATATTATACTACATGGGCTGTATGATGTAAATCTTGTATTAAATAAAGTTAATATTACCGACGTAGATTAACGTCCCTGTAGCTTCTTATTGCACTTGCAATATACCATTAAAGGAGTTGAACGTTGCTGTTTGCTATTACTATAATACCACGCAGGGATAAGCCAGAGTTTACAACCTTTGCATGTGGGCACAACACGTTTTGACCCAGATTAATTAGCTATACCATATGATATCGCCCGAGGAAGTCATACTTATACATATATAAATAAAGATATATGTGTCAAAGCTCTAATCAAATTAACAGTTGTATTAATTATACTTGTATAATTAGTCTATATATATAATATATATAAAGTCATGGACCTGACACCCTCTAGTCTAGGAGGGTCCGGGGGCATGTTCCCCCGGGAATTTTTTTTTTTAAATATTGAAGTTAGATGCATCAATCTGGTGCACTTTGAGAGCAAAATTAAGAGATATATGGATACCTCTCAACATCCATAATGAAACAACTGTAAACAGATTTACTTTTTCTTTATGGATATAAAAGAAAGTAAAGCTTGACTCCTACTGGCTGGTTAAATGACTCCTCGTCCCTGAGGCCACTACCAGTTTTTTGTGCCATTTTGCTGGATTTATTTGTCAATAGCGTTGCTGCACAAAGTGATAGCCCTCTAGTTTAAATCTACTACCCAAAAAGAAACATATGGAGATGGGTTACTATTTAAAAAAAATTGCAAATCTATTTGGGAACAGTGGGGCCGGGCCTCAAATCCTATAGGGGGACCGGGGGCATGCTCCCCCGGTAAGATTTTTTTTTAAATGTTGGACTTAAATGCATCAATCTGGTGCATTTTGAGGGGGAAATAAAGAGTCTACACCCATATGAAACAAAAATGTATACATTTAAATAATCATAAAATCATAAGTACATGGCCATAACCAATAACATACAATATCCAATATGAAAAAACATTGAAACTTGTTTATTTATTTGTTTTTGGTTCATTTATAGTTGTGAGTGTGTCTGGGCTCCTGAATCGGCCTCTCCTGTCTCCCTCCTCTCCCCCCTGCTCCTCTTTGAGGCAACAGCAAAGACTAGTTTTAGCTCTCAACAAGTTTATCTTACCTTTTTCATATATCTGCCGATGATATGATATATATATAGTGTCGCCGAGAGTTCAAAACTTGTCTCAAGGTCTCACTCTAAAACCCGTCGCCACAAACCATGAGGTTGAAGACCGAGTGGAGTTTCCAAGGGTACTACGGGGAGACATGGCGTCTTACAGTTGCCCCCCCCCCACACGGGGGATGATCTCCTACTACCTTCGGGAGACATAGCGCTTTCAGTTTGCCCCCGGCCCCCCGACGATCATATCATATTTGGGAGACATAGCGATTAAAGTTGTCCCCCCCCCCACGATCACCTCACGTGCGCAGAGTTTGTTCGGATTCATGTTTCTAACGCCGCGTTGAACCAAACCGCCATGGGTACCTTTCTTTAGAGACGCACTCTTTAATGTTCCACACCGCACACTTACCTAACTTTACGCACACAGACTCTCGAAGACATATATATATATAACATATGTAAAAAATGGTTACAAACAAAGTCGATGGACTAATACCTTTTTTATGTACTAATACCGTTTTGAATTGAATTTATTATTAGTGATAATATACCCAGGTATTTGTAAATAAGGTCGTTAAAAACTTACGTATGTCATGTAATTAAGGTTCAGTTCACGTAAAAGAAGAAAGAGACATCCTATTGATGTTGGTTTCAACGTAAGTCTTGTTTCGGTTCCACGAAATTTTAGACGTATTTGTGATCCGGTCATCCGATGTGGTTTTATCAACATTTATTTCTGACATTTGTCGGTCCGGAAGTTGTTGTTGGTTAACGTGGATATTCAAACCATTGGACTGCACAACAACACTACTGCATTAGTTTTGCGTCGCTGTTTCGTGCCGCGCGCTGGTAACGAGCGCCGACCCGAGTGTCGGTTGTACAGACGGCGAACCTCTATAAATTTTTATAGTCTCTCTCTCCGCGCCTAAGGCTAAACATTTTGCACAAGTCGACTGTAAAGAGCTCCCCCACATTGACGTCTTCCTGAAAGTGGTGAAGGCCTAATGAGGTGGTGAACTTTAGTTTTGTGGGCCTGTTTATACGCCTCATTACTAGTTGCATTGGGACAAGAGATTGTAAGCCACTATTAAAAGCCACGGCGTTATAAGCCACGTAGGGATTAATAAAAAATAATTTAAAATTAGACAAAACACAACTAAGAACATCACCGTTAAAGAATACAATGGGAATATAGTGGTCCCCAGCCGTTGGGGACCGTGCGCACGGTCGTAACCGTGCGCCGTTGGCATTGGTTCACCGTGTGATCCTTATTTCATCTTAATTCTTCACGTTGTATAAATTTAACATAAAAGCCAGGACTTGCTCTGGGGCGGTCTCGCACAGAGGGGCAATGGACGTCTTCCTTCGGTACGTGCGTTGCGTCGGGGCGAGAGAGAACTTGAGGTCCACTTGAAAGACGGCGAAAGGAGGCACCACGTCACGACTAGCAAAGTGGTGCCTCCTTTCGTGAAGTGATTAACGTCATGGTATTCCTCGACATGTTTACGGCGTCAAAAACGCACCGGACACATAAATCAACTTTCGGGTCACCGCTAGACGAGTAGAGGTCACGAACTTAACCCGCGCCATGAGTGGCATGCGTCATGGCCGTGAAGACTTAAAAATGGGTACACCATGGCCGTGAAGAATGACTCATGGTCCGTTTACGGCCATGAGTCGGCGGCGGCCGTATAATGCATATATAACCATTGTGCGTTGCGTCGCGTTTACACCCAGACTGAGACGGAGTGTCCCGACAGATGTACTGCACCGGACGGCTGTAACGGTGAAAGTATGTCTAGTATGATTACGGGAGCTAACCAGAGACACACAGTAAGTTCGAGCCTTCCCACACACAACCACATACACACCGCGCTCGCTCTTTCGCGCGCGTGGCCAATGCACATAACAACAATCGTAGACCACGATCGGATCGACGCGATTGCCTATATTCCTCGACAAAGTTGTTGTTCCACCTCCCTCTCAGGAAACGACAGTCTGACTCTCCGACTATTGATGTCGAGACCACTCCATTTAATGAGAGACTCAGAAATCTATCAAATTGAATCAAATTCAATAGAGTCACCCGAGTTTGCCAAGCCAGTGGTAAATACACTTGTGTATAAAGGTAAACTCCCCCATCACTAATCATTTTATACGTACTTATTATGTTTGTTTTACAATNAACACAGTCAGGAGACCTTTACAAACTGCCCCGCCCCCTCGCACACAGACGGGAGAGAGAGATCTCGTCTGGATTGGAAAGCTCGAAAATACATCATAGACGCATCTATGATGTATTTTCGAGCTTTCCAATCCAGACGAGATCTCTCTCTCCCGTCTGTGTGCGAGGGGGCGGGGCAGTTTGTAAAGGTCTCCTGACTGTGTTACAGACTGTCCTCCTGGTTAGTGGTTACTCTGGGTTCTGTCTTCAGGACAGAGTGTTGGATTTTTTTTGTTAATTGGATGGGACTTGATTTGATTCAATATTAGTAATTTTCTCGTTTGTGTGTTTGTTTAAATATATTTGGCCTTTGTCATGTGATTGACTGATTTACTCAAATAAAAAGGTTGATGAATTATCATCTAATGATTTGTATGATGTTTTATTTATGTAAAGGTCACTTTGAATGATTTTAACTAATGATAAGTAGTAGAAAAACAAATATTTTAAATTCGGGACGGTCCACATTACTTTCGGGACGGCTTAGATTGTATTTCGGGACGGTTCCGGGAGGATGGTGAAAAAAGTTAGTCGAGAGCCCTGAGCTCTGGAGAGAGCTTTCGCACCTGTGGCCACTAACGGTCATAATTATCTCTGCTTTGTTTCAAGACCTGCATCAGAAAGCTTTTGAATGGTGGTACTTTTCCTGTTGGTCTACCTGCCCTTCACGTAGCTCTGCATGTCGTCGTTTAGGTGCTTTTTTTTCTGGAGATAGGCACTGCTCAATCCACTCCATAGTAAAACCACCCCGGAGGTCGAAGTTAACCTTAAATGTTTCCATTTTAAGCTTTGTAAGTTTGTTTCGTAATGGACAAAATGTAAATATATGTGTTAAGTATTATTATTTGATGACGCCCTTAGTCTGTGTACTACGGTAGCAGTCGCACTGTTATTCTGTTCTTGTATGAAGGTACGTCCTAATGTGACGTCACTACGTTGACTAGGTACGTCCTAATGTGACGTCACTACGTTGACTGTTGTCAGTCTGTGAATAAACTTACCGGAGACATGCTGAAGAGAATACCGAGTCTGATTTACTTATTGTTCATACGCGATTCATGTGCACCCAAGCTTAACA
>NW_011368459.1:23000-38809 GCF_000735185.1 Notothenia coriiceps | reverse complement strand
GTGTTAATATTTTATTGAAATTTATTAATAAAGGGGTTATGTGCAATGATACAAATCTAGTCTATACACCCGTCCGTCAGTTCGTTACACATTTTTCGGAGTTGGGGTTCACTCCGAACATCAGAATTACACAATCGGACACACGATGACATTTGTGTGAGTCAGCCTTACCCACTGGTTTTGTAGGGACAAAAAGGCCCGTTTCAGGGGCAAAAGCCACCCGGCCATGGGTCAACTTTGAGGGCTTTCACAAGGGCAAAAACTTACACGCAATTTTTTGTATCTCGTTCCACTTTATTTTTTACTTTTTGATGGATGAATGATGCTCAAAGTGAGGGGGCAAAGAATACAACTGAGGGGGCAATGCCCCCTCGTGGCGTCGGGCCCGGCTACACATTGATGACAACCTGATGTAAAAGTAACAGATAGTGCTACCATACTCAAGAACATGTACTTAAATACAATTTTGAAGTACTTGTACTTTACATGAGTATCTGTATTTTTGCTACTTTGTATGTCTACCCCACTACAATTCAGAGGTTAATCGTGTACTTTTACTCCACTTAAATAAGACTTTAGTTACACCTGGACTAAATACCCGGCCAGCAGTAAATAAAATAATAAAAATGAGTTCCGCGGTGTTAACCAGCTGTGACAAACTGTTAAGGGAAATGTTTACATACTGTATGTCCTCAGTTATTGTATGTAGAGAGATTGTGTCTATTCTGTACTATAGGGATGTAATACTGTTATTGTACCACTGTGAGGCACTGTAGTATTACGTGCTACGTAATGACCAGGCTTGCGTCATGTAAATGAGGGTGTGTTCACCTGATGCACGTGTACACTGTCTATCTTTGTTTTCTTCTAAGTTAGCTCGGCTGAGCGAAGGAATCACCTGTGAAGCAGAGGAATAAATCATGCTCAAGGGCTAAACAGTTCATCGTCTCCGTCTCCAATATTTCTCTCCGAGTGCAGCGTAAGAATAAGCTGCCATCCTAAACCTCAACACAAACATATGAATTCATTCAAAACAAATTATATGTATCATTCTAAATGGGCCAATCTGGAAAATTAGTACTTTTACTTTTGGTACTTTAAGTATATTTTGATGCTAATTATTTTATACTTTGACTTGATAAAGATTTTGAGTGCAGGACTTTGACTTGTAACACAGTATTCATACTCTGGAACTTTAATTCTACTTTAAGTACAACATCTGGGTACTTCTTCCTGCTCTGCAACCTGCTGTGTGTGCTTTTTCTGCACCCATACAGGATTATTATGGCAAGGTGCTGAAGAAAACCTCTGACCTGAAGAGCAATGCCTGTGTGGCTCCAGCTCAGCCCATTCCTGCCTTCATCCGCCAGGCTCTGAAGAAAGTGCACCCTGAAGTCACCGCCAGGTAACCGGGCAGCTTTTGTTTCACCCTCAGTGAAGTGTTAGCAACAATCACTGATCCACAGAAGCGTACTGTTGGTGTCTCTCTTCTCCCTCAGGTACTATGGCTGTGGTCTGGTGGTGCCAGAGTGCTTGGAGGGCTGCAGGATCCTGGATCTGGGCAGCGGGAGTGGGAGGGACGTGTACATGCTGAGTGAGCTGGTAGGCGAGAAGGGCCACATCACTGGCATTGACATGACTGAGGACCAGGTATTGTACGTTAGAAATATTTATGGTATAATTGTATTCTTCTTGATATACATCATTGTGTTCATTCTGTTTCAATGTTTCTTGTAGCTGTATAGCATGTTTGAATGCTTAGTACATTTCATTTAATTGTATAATTATAATAATTAATGTATTTTTTTATTATATTAATAATTATCCCTTTTTAATTTATCTTTATTATTTTTATTTATTTATTTTAATTGGTGAGTGTGTAATTGTTCTGTACTGCTCTTAAGTTTACGTTACATTTCAATAACTCACACTTTTATCCAAAGCACCTCTACAGAAGCAGATCACACACTGTTGAATTTGTATCTTGCTACCAACCTACAAAAAAAAATATATATTTCAGCTTTAAATGAGAGTGTTCTATGTTCTAGCTTGACGTGGCCAGGACGTATGTGGACTATCACACGAAAGAGTTTGGCTTCAAGAAGCCCAATGTGAGTTTTGTCCAGGGCTACATCGAGGCTCTAACAGAAGCGGGTCTGGAAAAGAGCTCCTTTGATATCATTATGTAAGAAGTATTTCTCAACTCTCTTCCTCTGTCTTTATTTTGAATTGTAATGCTGTATACTTCTAGAAATAATGTGTTCAAATGTTTGTTTTCTGTCATAGTTCCAACTGTGTGGTGAATCTCTCTCCAGACAAGAAGCGAGTACTGGCTGAATCCTACAGTGTGCTCAAGGTATGCTTCTCTCTCACAAAACATGAATGAAATGCTATGAAAAATAATTAGAACATTCACCGTTTACCTGTTGATCTTTAGGATGGTGGTGAGCTGTACTTCAGTGATGTCTACAGCAGTGGAAGATTAACAGAGGAAATAAAAAATCATAAAGTTCTCTGGGGTGCGTAAAATGTATATCCTACAGCCATAAAAAGCTCACAGATAGTGCTACCGTATCAAGATGTAATTTATCTTGGCAGGCGAGTGTATTGGTGGAGCGCTCTGGTGGAAGGATCTGCTGCAGTTGGCAGAAGAAGTTGGTTTCAGCCCGCCACGCCTAGTAACAGCCAGCGTCATCACCGTGGACAACAAAGAGCTGCAGGACATCCTCGGTTTGATATTTTATTATATTTTATTTTTTCATAACTTTCTTTATTAAAGACATTTTTTAAAGCTGTTATAAAGGAAAAGTAGGAGACACATTTCCAGACTGTGATAGATTTTTAAGTAGAGAAATGTAATCTTTTAACCAAAAAGATGTGATAGTAGTTAGGATTTCTGCTATTGGTTCTATTTTATTCTTAATATGTTTCTTGTTTACTCATCTTTCTATATCACGTTGTTTAGCTGTTTAAGTAACAAGCATTCATTTTGAAACTAGACATAATTAAGGTTCTGCCAACATAATTTTACGATACAAATTATCTTTACTGATTTAAATATTTAAATAATTTTCTTTCTAAATCAATCCTGAAAAACCCTGCTTTTAGAGGCTTTCACACCCATACAGGTGTCCACTTATCTAATGAGGTCACCAGACATGAACCATTAAGATTGAAACTGGTCCCACACTAACATGTTCACAGTACAGCTCACAGTACAGTGGGGGAGATGTCAATCAAGCACAGTTTGCACACGCCCACAGAGAGGTCTAATTAGGCATACATTGGAAACACCTGTGTGGATTGTGCAGGTGTTAATAGAGAGTTTCATTAGGTTTAAATGTGTTACTACGTGTCATTACTTACCCTTATTCCTGTGCATCTAGTTGCATTATGGACATGTTCTCTGGTCACCGAATATCTAATTGACCACTAGTTTTCTCTTTTAGAGTTTCATGTTCTTGTTATATACTTCTATACATTCTGTGCAGTTATGTTGACAGTGGCGTTCTCTGGTAGCTACATTCCAAGGAACGTGTTGTATTTAACAGGAAATATTACATTCAAATCCAACTTTAATTTGAAAAAAGAAATTGAGAAACCCAACATTGCAATTCTTAGAAATTCCATTAGCATTGAACAGCTCCAACCTTTACATTGTTTGTTGCATTGTGAAACAAACAATATTTTAAAAAAAGGAACAGATTCCGTATTGGGATTTTTCCAGCGATTTAATACTCAAATCATCTACATGTTAAAAATATTTATAGTATCTCTGTAAATGTATTTATTCAGGTTTGCTTCATTTAGATTTACAAAACTAAGGGTAGGTGTATATTGTGCTGCAAAGCTTTGGTTAATGTTTAACTTATGTTAAATTGAGTTCTACTGAAGTCGTATCACAAACTGTGTTTGTGAAATGGTTGTTCATTGAATATACCATACCAGACATTTTAGATTGTTCTCGATGTTGACTGATTCTGTTCTCTCTGACCTGTTCTGACAATACAGGCGACTTCAAGTTTGTCTCTGCCACATACCGCCTGTTCAAGGTCGCTAAAGGCGCCACCAAGCCCTGTCAGGTCATATATAATGGGAGCATTACAGGAGTAGAGGACAGCTTCCAGTTTGACACTCAGTTCACATTCAAGGTCTGTACATACCACAGTTACTTCAGCTCAAGCTCTGTATGCACATTTTATAAGACATGTGTGGATGTCACAGGTGGATGAAGTGGTGGAGGTTGATGGAGAAGTGGCCACCATACTGACCCATTCCAGATTCAGGGAAGATTTCACTTTCCAGCCTCAGGGAGGCCCCCGAGAGTCCTGCGGAGTCAAACCTAAGGTCAGTGTCACGACTGAATTCCAGGATATGTAAATGTCTGTATGATTATTTTTTTGTTAAACACTAGAGGTCAGTGTGTTTGTCGTATTCGTTACAAATGAGTGACACACCCAGAGAGCCCCTCTGTCTGAACTGTGCACACAGTCACACACACATGTGTGCACCAGGACGCATGCTGCAAGTTCTTACACACACTCACATACGCACTCAAACATACATACGCACACATCCACACGCACAAGGTCAAGCAGCTGTCTTGGAGTCATAACCAGACTGTGGAGTCCTGCTGGGGAACATTGAACAAGAAGGAATGTTCTCTTCTCAGTTAACGGAATGCCATCTTATCAGCTCTCATGGTCGTTCTGTGCACACACACTCACATCTACAAACACCACTATATATTTTTCAATGACTACCCTAATCCTATGATCACTTGCAACATTTTATTCTGCTATTGAGGAAGTTCCATTTGGTTTTTGTGGAGCAAAAAAAGAAATTGAAAATGTATCATCTGTCCCTGGGTTCACACTTTGGCCTGTCCCTCCGAAGTAAAATCATATCCAAGATACTTTTCCCTTATCAGCGCGGCTAGTTGCTGATAATAGGTAATACATAGCCTTTGAACTTGTTTTTGAAAGCATTGCTAATGTGAAATTTTTATTTCACGAACAACTAGTATCTCATCAAAGAAATAGCATGTGGACACAAGAACTAAAAAACTCAACATACAACACCTTTTTATTCTGCTATTATGAATATTTTTTAGGATGTTTAATCCTGGAATATCTGAAAAAAAGGGAGAATAACCTTTTCAAACTTTTCTATAATTCTTAGATTTGCTTTCACATCATAAATATAATACATACATAAAACTGTGTGTGTTGTTAACTCCTACTGATTTCTAACTTGTTTTACTTTTGATACAGGCGGGCACTGTGGATCCCTTCCAGCTGGTCCTTCAGCTGGGGAAACAACAGCCAGGTTCAGCCACAGGGGGATGCTGCAGCACTCAGTCTGCCTGCTGCAAGTGATGGTGTGAAGAGCACTCAGAAATACAGCCCCATCATGATATATAGCATAATAACAAAAGCGCAAATGTCCTGACTTAATTATGCTTCATTCGGTGCTCTCATGTCGTGCCATATTAACATTTGAAATTATGACTTTAATTTATGTGAATAAGAATGTTGCATGAATGAAATGACTTTGGCTTTGTATCAAGGCAAAATCAAGATGCTCACACATTCAAAACGTGTGCACAATCTTCTTATAAGGCTATTATTTTCATATTTCTTAACAATCCTAGACATCTGAATGTTCTTATGTGTCATTGATTTCTTTTATTGGGACTTTTCCATCTTTATTATATAAAAAAGCCTTTTGCTGTAACACCTCTAATTGAATTCATTCATTAAGAGAGTATATTGCCTAAAGTGTTTTAGTGCACTGCTTTGTTAATTGTTTTGTGTTATATCTTTTATTATAATAAATGCTGTCAATCAATCTAATTAATAGTAATTTATTGCACATGCCATATGATGGGATCTTTACAGCAACAGGTGGGTATGACTTAAAAAAGGCCTTCGGTACTGACCACTGATAAATACCCTCTCGGAAACTATATAATGTAAGCAATGGTTCCCAACATAAATCTAAAAAAACAAAAGAAGAAAAAGAAAAAAATAGATAATATGTATCTGCTATATAAAATCTTTATAGTCTGGAACTTGTCTCCTGTAATGTGATTTTTTTCATTAAGAAAGGCTACATTTCACCTCTTCAGGCCTCATGAAATCCTTCAAATAAAACACTTAGAATTATTTGATCCAACTGCATATAAGTCACATACACATTAGGATTTGGATGTTGCTTTTTTTAAGTGGTCACAGCTCAACAAAGTTTGGAAACTACTGGTTGAGGAGACATATCATTGCATTTTCTATTATGTGTTCAATGCATTACCCTCAAAAGTAACAATGTAGTTTAATATAAATGTATCATTATAAAGTAGAATTCATTTTAATGAGGTTATATTGCATTAAATTGGGCAGTCACTTTTTAATTTAATACATTTTAAGTTTGATTAGTTATCTTCTGTATGTTAAAAAAAAAAGTCACCAGTAGAGTCCTGTCTGTCTCTTAACATGAGGTGCACTTGTTTTGGAATGTGATTGGACAAGGAGGCTGCGGACACCCCGCCTCCGGCCAAACGCCTCTCCTGATTGGTCGCCTCCGTCGCCTGTCTTGGGGACATCAGGGGAGGCACGAGTTGGCCCCTAAGCCTGCGCTCGCGAGTCATCAGTGTCGGACACGTAGTGGGAACGAGCAGGTCCCGATGCACAAGTCACGGCAACCCTCGGCGGAGATGAAGGCGGACTCCGACTGGCTCTGATTTTTAAAAGCCCTTTTCATTCAGGCGGTAGGTTGCCAATGGTTATCAATATGGCAGAGCCGTCATCCCAGGCACCCACCGCTGCAAAAATGGCGTCATTTAACCGGGTCCGAGCTTTGGCGATGATTTTCTTGACTGTCACTGGCTGTTGTGTCGCCCCGACAAGTGGCAAGGAAGGGTCCGAGGAGACCGTCATCATAGGACTCCGACTGGAGGACACGGATGAAATTTCCTTCATGGATAGGGGCTACCTGCGGTTGAGTGAGCGCTCTCGGGTGAAACTAAGGGTGTACGGGCATAACATCAACAACGAGACCTGGTCCAAAATTTCTTTCACGGAACACGAGCGGAGCAGGACGGTAGGGAGTGTTGACAGCTCCTCGGGGGATAACCAGAGCCAGGAGGACTCGTCCAGCTTTCATCCCTGCGGTATTAGGACTTCGGATATAATTATATTACCCAATATCATCCTAAATCGAAAGTCATCGGGAATAGTTGAAATTGAGGTCAAACCTCTGCGCAAGACCGAGAAGAGTAAATCGTATTACCTTTGCATTGCTACCGCGACACCGGCCGTGGGCGGGATTCACGACCCGTGGACGGAGAACACCTGGATCTACCACAACGGGGATGACACCAACGTGACAGTGGTGGAGGAGAAAAAGTTTCTGCTGCCTTTCTGGCTCCAGGTGATCGTCATCTCCATGCTGCTTTGCCTGTCAGGCATGTTCAGTGGGTTGAACCTGGGGCTCATGGCTCTGGACCCCATGGAGCTCCAGATAGTGCAGAACTGCGGCACCGAGAAGGAGAAGAATTACGCCAAAAAAATCGAGCCGGTCAGGAGCCAAGGGAATTACTTGCTATGCTCTCTTCTGCTGGGGAACGTGTTAGTGAACACCACCCTGACCATCCTGCTGGATGACATCGCCGGTTCTGGGTTGATCGCGGTGGTCATGTCCACCATTGGAATAGTGATTTTTGGAGAAATCGTTCCCCAGGCCATCTGTTCCAGACACGGCCTCGCTGTCGGGGCCAACACCATCTTCCTCACCAAGTTCTTCATGTTGCTCACCTTCCCTGCTTCCTACCCGGTGAGCAAACTCCTCGACTATCTCCTGGGTCAGGAGATAGGAACCGTGTACAACCGGGAGAAGCTTCTGGAGATGCTGCGCGTAACGGACCCCTACAACGACCTGGTGAAGGAGGAGCTGAACATCATCCAGGGCGCGCTGGAGCTCAGGACTAAGACCGTGGAGGACGTGATGACGCCCCTGAGAGATTGCTTCATGATCCCCGGGGATGGCACCCTCGATTTCAACACCATGTCCGAGATCATGAAGAGTGGCTACACGCGCATCCCGGTCTTTGAGGGCGAGAAGTCCAACATAGTGGATCTGCTCTTTGTCAAGGACCTGGCCTTCGTGGACCCGGATGATTGCACTCCTCTGAAAACCATCACAAAGTTTTACAGCCACCCACTGCATTTTGTGTTCAATGACACGAAGTTGGATACAATGCTGGAGGAGTTTAAAAAAGGTGAGACAACAACATAGAATGCACTCTGTTCACATGTTTTATTATGTATTTATAAATATGATTCCATATACAACTATAAAAGAGAGCCTGCTTATTATTAGTTTAATCTCAAGTGAAAAAAGTCAGGGCACATCCTCCTTCCTTTGGATAAGGGAGGATAGCAGGTGAATTATTAGGGAATATAATACAATAGGAGTGCCTCATGAAAAGGTCATATTGTTTGAGGGAATGGTAAAATAAAAAAACCTATCTACAGAACTTAAAGGGGTTTGAACAAGAAACTTCTAGGTAGTGAAGGAAGAAAAAGTTATTTTGTCATTTTCTATCCGGCCTTACATCACTACATTCTGAGGCAGCTGTAGTGAGGTGCACTTGCCCACAGCCTCACAGGTCATTTCCTGTAAAGGGGAGGAGGAGGTTATCTCTCTCCATCGCTTCCATTCACTGTTAATGTTCACACGGTTTCTCTCTCCTCTTGCTCTAACCTTTCCCTCTCATTCACTCTTTTTTACTCTTTCCCCTCCTTCCTTCTCTTTCTCTCTGATTAGTGAATGCATTAGGACATGTGGGAATGGTGCAACGGCAGTGCTAAGGTTATCAGGTGGGGGCATCTTGTTTGAGAACCTGCTTAAATCCCTCTCTACCTCTCTTGTGCTTGCCTCTGAATGATGGTGGCGATAACTCCTTTTGTCCAGCCCTGGAATGCAGTCGTGTGGATAATGAATAACAGCCTTTAACACCCTCAAGTCCCCCACTCATGTGTTTTGTGTGTATGCGCATGGCGTTTAAATATGTTTACCTCACCCATGGTTTACCTGATGTTTTGCATAGCCATCCCCCCTCTCGGTTGTTTTCTCTGACTCAGTTGTTCCTGGCAGCTTGTGTGCGGAATTTGGTACTTTCTTTATTCCCTGCAGATAAGCAGCTAGAGGTGTGACCAAGTGATACATGGGCACACATATTCAGAAACTAATTTATCAATGCTTAAATTGTGGTGGGAACTGCATGATTGTTGCATTGCGTGCTCATTGGAATATTCACTTCACTTTTAAGAGGATTAATTGGGGGGGAAACAGGGCAAATCATTGAGCTCCATTACTAGAATTTAGCTGTCGCGCTCATTGCCAAATTAGCATTACATAATACGGGGGTTTGTTTGTTTTCATCACAGACTATTTACAGACACTCACTAGCAGCAAGAAACATCGATTCCCTTGACCTTGTTGATCGTTTCAGATAGAGAAAGTTCAAAACAATATGCATGTTACAGAACCGGGGGGTGCCATGTTCTGCTGGATTATTAAAATAACCGTGTGTGACCGAATATGACCCCTGCAGTATCCCCTGATTCACTTTTTATATTAGTACAAGTGGAGTGTGCTCATCTGAGGGAGGAGATGTTACTTTGTAAATATTATTACATCATTTTGACCTGTGAGTCTGTGTGTAAAGACTATTTTGGGTGTCAAAAACATCAGATAGGAATGATGTAAGTATATCCCTCTACATCAACAACTTCTTAAAATACACATACACACACATCAGGTGATTAGAAGTTGTGTCATCAAATCACACACATGATGTTTTTATAATTTTTCAACAGAAATCAATACTTCTGTTATACTTCATTGCTGTTTAAGGAGCTGTCACTCGGATTTTAAACCACAACTTCCTTGGCGGAAGTAACAAAGTGCAGCAAATAACGTATGTAACTGTATTTGAAAATAGTCTTATAGTATGTTTGGTAGATATAAACTCCTACAATCCTGCAATGTTACAAGCTACGTTTGCAATATCAGTTTTAGAAGGAGGGAAAGTTTTTTAGTCTTTTATTATAGTTTTCATTATACCAGTTTTTTCCAACTGATTTAGCTTGTATGCTAGTCTGACACTTGTTGAATAGTAGCCTAAATTGTCAACTGCTTCCATAGCGGTCTCAGTTGTATCTGTTTACTCATGTTGTTAATTATGTTCCTTTCCTTCCAGTAAAACCCAAAACAGCGCATTTTGTCGGCGACATAGTTCTTCACATATGTCCAGTTTTGGTGTGTAGTGGCAGAGTGTTTCTGCGGCTGGCCCCTTGCCAGAGGGGATTCGCCTTCAGCCTCTCATGTAAGTCATAAGCGACTGTTGTAGGGAGGGCTGCAGGGTCAAAGTTGCCCGTCAATCTGGCTCTGTGCACAGCGCACACTCAGTTCAAAGTGCTTTGTATTGTAAGTCATTGTTAATTAATTTGATGCCGCTTGCCGAGCTGCATAGACGTCTGAAAAAACGCTCATATTAGAGACTGCATCGCAGTATTGGGTATAAACTTTGTGGCGAGGTGGTTTCAGTTTCCAGTTTTATAGGATTTACTTTCACGCTCACATTCTCAACCTAAAAACTATTCAAATTTTAATATTATACTAGTTCAAGCACTCAGAAATAAAACTGAAGCAAAGTAATCCTAAAATAATTATACAAGTAGTTGAACAGTATTAATGGAGCTTCAAAATGTAAAATTTGCCCTACGTTTTATTGGTAGTGGAAAAATGCTCACATTTTTAGGTTTTACCCGGCTTGACCCTGGTCCTAGGTTAGGGGTTACAGTCAAATTCATGCAGGAGCATTTTGATTTGAGCAGACACCCCTCTGGAAACTTCTGACCCATTCTTTAATTACTCTCCGTCTGCGATTGCAACAATTACTGTCATCCAGGGGGTTGCTTGTCAGGCTGCAGCTTTACCGGTTAATGAGTGGGTCACTGTGCACCATTTGGGAAACAAAGCAAGCAGCACCTGAGTCAGAAACAGGAATTTAGCTGCCCTTCTCACCTTCAATTATTTGTGATATTCCTGAAAGTGAAAGCTTTTCACTCGCTCACATGCAGTGTAACCAGCCTTGTTGGGGGGGGAGACAGGATCTACTGTATGGAGATTTGGAGAGCTCAAATCAGGTTATGTGTGTTCTGTTCCCCTGGGGAAGGCAGAGTACTTGTCTAACTTGAATTTGGGAGTCCAGACGGGGGACTGGGACTTGACCCAACAGAGGCAAGGAGAAAACACTGTCCAAAACAGTCCCCATGCTCTGCTAGCAACAAACACACAGACACACACTCAGTTCTTCTCATCTCTAAACCTGGTTTCTAAATCTATTTATAAAATGGACAAGTCAAATCAAGCAATCTGATGCGCTACTAATTTAAAGTGCTACTTTTAAAGCAAGCAACGATGTTTTCAAATCTGTAATCAAAAAGGTCAGCAAAAACGCTATCGACCAATCAGATTGCTTGATTTGGCTTGTCCGTTCTATACATATATTTACATTTTGTCCATTACGAAACAAACTTACAAAGCTTAAAATGGAAACATTTAAGGTTAACTTCGACCTCCGGGGTGGTTTTACTATGGAGTGGATTGNCTACCACCAGCATTAGCAATCCAGGATTAACCCCAAGCAGAGCTTTGAGCCACGTCTTGTTTAAGTATTTTTGTTGTTCATGCTCCTAGTGTTTTTCCTCTTTAGAGGAAAAACACTAGGAGCATGAACAACAAAAATACTTAAACAAGACGTGGCTCAAAGCTCTGCTTGGGGTTAATCCTGGATTGCTAATGCTGGTGGTAGTCACAAGGAACGAAACGAACTGGCACAGGACAAAGGGAGACGAGGACAATAAATACACCAGGTAATGGGGAACAGGTGGAAACAATCAGGGGCGAGGTCGACAATCACAGGAGTGGGAGACACACAAGGAAGGGAGGTCAGAGTATCTGAAACGAGAGGGAAGGTTACTATTCAAAAATAAAGGGGAAAATCACTAGACAAAGACAAAAACTAACTAACATAATTTACGAGACATGACACCATTCTAATCTCTAACATGGATAAAGGATATGAGGGATTTCTAAAATGCATGATCTGTTTGGTATTTTGAGCATAACACTATATGTTTTTTATATATTTGTATGTATTTGATACACATAATATAGGCCTAAACATAGCATGATAGTAGATCTTTAAGCTCAGCAGTGGTGTTACAGACATTCGACTGCTATGTAGTTTGTTTACAACGTCAGCTTTTTACTTCTAGTGATTGCTGTTACACTTCAAAAAGCACAAGAGTGGTGTTAATATGTGGAGATTATCTTGCTGAACAAAAAGTGTAAGCAATGTGAACATTTGTAAAATGTCATTGCTTTTTGTCAACAGACAAAAATCCGTCATCACTGCACTACTCTTAATGCTGCAGAACAAATCATTAATCTTGAATGAAGAAGCAACTGTTAAAAAATGAATGTGCGTGTTATGAATGTTTAATAATGCATGATCTGTTTTCTTCTTGTTTTTAAGTTTTTCATTGAACCTAACCTTGTTCTCCCTGTACTTCGACATGGGAAACATTGGCTCCAACGTCTTCTTGACACAGCTTATGTTTGGTGCCTTTGAAGTGGCAGCTAATATACTCTCCATGTGGCTAATGGAGGTTTTTGGGCGAAGAATTTCACTCGTATCAACATTTGTGATTGGAGGAATATCCAGCATGTTTATCCTGGCTGTTCCTCAAGGTATAAACCAATTAGTTTAGTTAGCCAAATTATGGTATCATACTGTTTGTCCTTATTATCTGTCTTTAACCATTTTTTGTTTATGTTTTCAGGATATCCCATTGCTGTTACATCTTTAGCTGTCGCATCTCGTTTCTTTATGATCTGGGCTGGTGCTGTATGTACCGTTTATTTGCAGGAGTTGTTTCCAACATCTGTTAGGTAGGTGTTCAAAGTTTATATTTAGCCTTTTGTTTTTGTGTGCAAACTTTCTAGACCAGGGTAAAGAAACAGGTAAATATGGAATAATAACTTTGTGAACCTGAGGGAAATCAATTGATCTGTTCATTTGATTGGGAAGTATATTACTGTTATAACTCCCACCCCTCTTTCAGACAAACAGCAACAGCTTTAGGAGCCATGTCAGCAAGAGCAGGAGGGATGATGGCTCCACTGCTCAACATGTTGGCCGTGTTTCACTGGTCCATACCCCCTGCTGTCTTTAGCAGCTTTACGCTGGTCGCTGGAGTGCTCGGCTTCCTGCTCCCTGAGACCAGGAATAAAGAACTTCCTGAGTCAGCCGATGAGGTCGAGAACAATAGGTAATATGTTCCATCGGTATTAGACAAGTTGATATCTGTTACGTTTCCTAATTTTACCGCGGATAACTCATAGTCATGCATCTATATCTGTCCTGCTTCTTTCAGAAATGTTACTTCCAGAAGAACATCCTCCAGTCTCAATCAAGAATCAACAAAGATGTAGATCTGTGTCTGATGGTTTATTATTTAACAGTGTAATGAATTTGCTTTAAAAAGTAACGCTTTCATCAGATATAAAAAGGTTATCATTAATCAAAAGGTTCCCTTGCATAAAGAATAACTAAAAATAACAACATTGTGACTCTGCTCTTTCATCCATAATTCCTGCATTTGAATAACATTGCTCTATTTCTCACTTCTATATCACGATTTCATGATTTCAAAACACTATTATCCTGATAATGGCAATTTACGTTATTGTTGTTGTTGTATTGTTCCGCTGGGTGTCTGCAGGGATGGCACAGGGTGGTACGAATTTTGTCTCTCATGAATTTTCATAGTTCTTTGATGGTCTCCGACTCAAAGTCCCCGTTCTGTTTGCTGAGCAGATGACTGAGGAACCTCAAATACACAATTGCATTTTCAAACACAAAGCTTTTGCAGTCGTTTTTGCTTTTTGGTCCTTTTTCAGCCCTGCCGCAGCAAAAGTCTTGAGTGTTTGGCTTGACAGACTGATCATCTCTATACAGAAACAGGTGGTCTTGGCTGCCAACAAGTTCGTAGCTCTCGAGGAAGCTATAGCTGACAAGCTAGGCCCAACAGTTCTGCTTCGCGCAGCTAGCGAGCTAACATGACATGTTAACGTTTCAACCTACAGCTGATTACATTCATTCGGTTTCTTGAGTGAGAAATGGATGTTTTAGTAATATTAACAAATATAATGTGGGTTTGTGGCTGCTACTGTATGTGACGATAGCTTTACGCTGTAGCCTCAATATATACTCCAGTTCAACAAATCATATCTTAATACCTACATGAACGTTATCTCTGGAACCATTGTAAAATGTGGCATTATATTTTTAAGATACACACACCTTTGTTGTGAGGTGAATTCCCCTTACAGGCCATCATTTTGAACATTGCATTGACGTCAGTTAGTATATTATTTTACCGATAGTTAGTCTATCATGGTGAGTTTAACGGTAACCTTGCACAAACTTCACCTATCTAAGATTCTACCCATCTAAGTTATGTGGAAAACCTTCATTTTCCAACCTCACAGAGAAGTTAATTACAGCGTATTAACTTCTCTAGTACTTTTGAACTTTGACCCTCGTGGATAGTCTGTTTAAAACAGACAGTGAGCTGCTAGATGAGGACGGTAATTGCTTGTAAGATTTTTTCAGAAGTCCCCAACACCACATACACGGCAGATAGTTTAAGTTCTGTGGTCTATTCTCCGCATGAGCACTTGCGTATGAGCTTCACCGCTTTGCCCTGAAGTTTGCCACATTTTTGCCGGTTTTTTCGTGAGATCAGTTCTAGTCAGTTTTTGTTTTGTGTCTCAGGCTCAACTCCTTCTGCCATAAGGGGAAAAACAAAACACAAATTAAATTATCCTTATTGAGGTGTCATTTAACTTTGTTCTTACTGCAAACACAAATTCCCATTTCAACATCAACTACATTAAGGAACCCACCTCAAGAATACGGCTCCAAACATTGCTGTAAGCTCCAGGGCTTAACAGGACTCTAATTTCCTGTGGAACACAAACAGCCATTGCCTAATATATTTGGACACCAAAAACAGACAATGTGCTCTCTAATAAATGTACAGTTAAACATAGAGCTATAAAATACACTTTAATGACACTTTGCCATGCAAGATTTCATCAAACATTTTCATGGGATACTTAGATTTAAGTACGTTTATGAGTTACACATTGCAATCCAATAAAACAATGCTGTAATGTTTAATCTTTTACGAGGCTCAAATTCACTGTAGCCACAGTTTAGCTTCATCATTGGCTAGCTTATCTTTAGTTAAAAACAGCTTGAAGCAAAGCGTGTCTGTAGCTTAATAGCAACTTAAGATGTTTTCCAAATGGTTAGTTTGGTTGGGGGCGAGGGATATCCTGAGGGGGATCAAAGATGCAAAAATTGGAACTGTCCTGAATTTTCCCAAATACCAAATTTTTGACTGTTTTTCCAGATAAGACTAAACCAGAATTAATGTTGCTCTGTGCAGTAGCACCACAAATTGATAAGCAACAAGGAAAGTTAAACCCTCCATGATGACATTGAGTGTGTTGTCTCAGCCAGTGGTGTAGTGGGGGCGTTGGACGAGGGGGTACGCCGTACCCCCACTTATTTGGAGCATGATCTTTTTTTCAATAGTCTAATATATAAAATCATTGCCAGTGTTATCAGTTGCAAGTGTGTATTTGTTGTAATAATGACAAAAACATAA